>NW_007405164.1:0-719 GCF_000475195.1 Diaphorina citri | reverse complement strand
CTAGTTTTAGATCCCACTGTGGGTTAAGTTTCTAACTATTGATTTGCCTTCTTGAAAGGATATGTTCATGTCAAATTCTCATGTAACGCGTCTCCACTGATAAATATTTTTGCTCATTGTTGAGTTTGTTTTCCCTCACTGTTTGCCAGATTTTGTGTTTTAGTATGGATTTTTACTAATCTACTAGGAAGGACGAAATGTTTTGGGGAAGTCAAAGGGTTAAATCACTAAAATATCCCGAAATAGGAATTCGAAAAACATAATGGGAGATGTTTTGTCAAATCACTAAAATATCCCGAAATAGGAATTCGAAAAACATAACGGGAGATGTTTTGTCGAAAATGTGAAGAGGGGATCATCTGGTAAATTCTCAATATTGTTCCTGTTTTTCTAAATCTCCAAAATCTTATCCTAAAATTAGAAAGTCGAGAATTTCAATTTGAACGTGGTACCTAGTACCTACATACGAGTGCATAGCTTCTTGTATTGAAGTCATTGAAGATAGTTGAGTGGTCAGATGGTAAACCATATCATGTACTGAAAAATTATCGCTGGAAAATTCTAGCATTTTAACCCACTGAGAACAAGTGATGATTAAAGTTTGAAACTTTAGAACCCCAAACTGTGCTTAGCTGCTTGGCAGTTTTACGTTTAGAAAAAATGTTGATAGCCTCAAAGTGTGTCATTATGATTATCATAAATCATTATCACTACCTATA
>NW_007405163.1:0-719 GCF_000475195.1 Diaphorina citri | reverse complement strand
ATTTATAAACAAGTCCGATAAGAGGTAAGACCGGTCTTTCCTAAGATGATGCTAAGCGTGTGGTACTCGTTGGCAACATGCTTACAAGTGAGGTACTGACGAATTGCGTCAGGAGTAGATTCGGATAAATGCTGTAAGACCTTGATGGTAAATACAGAAAGAGATCTCCGAAAGTGCAATAGTTTGTACTTCCATTCTATTAAAAATTTTACATCGGCGGCATTCAAAAGGGGTGTTACCCCAATATCGAGCATGTTTTTCGAGGACACCTTTTCAAGTACGTTTTAAGCTGTGTCTATCAATCTATACGAGATTCATTTACATCGTACATACTTCACTTGTAGTAAATATTAGGTACTTAGTTTAAACACAAAAGTATCTAACACCATAATACCTCAGTTGACATTTTACAACTTTACGACCGTCTCATGTTGGGCAGGTATGCCTATTTGAAACTGACAGGCGGAATAAAGCTTCAAAATGTCAACTGCAACAAATCTTTTGATCTTTTAATCCTTTCGGGGTATTAAACGAATGCTTTGCATATTAAAAACGAGTTTCTATCACGGTTACTAACAAGCTATGACGTGCACGTAGGTGGATGTGGATATGTTTATGGTCCAATAATGTATCGGCCTATCAGCATCGACTAAAATTTAGCATTTAAAGGAAATGGGAGCAACAGAACCCCCCCCCCCCCCACAAAAAGAAATACAAAA
>NW_007405162.1:0-719 GCF_000475195.1 Diaphorina citri | reverse complement strand
ACAGGGAGGAGGGATAGTTATTATCTAATTTAGACTCTCCAAGTAGTTATGTGAATTACGCGTGGAAGATAGATGGAGATTATAGTGAAGCTGAAGATTAGAGAAGATAGAGGATTGCTCTGGATAATTAGGAGAGGTTAACGCTTCGTTACGGCACTTGACGAAAAGAGGGACAAGGTTTAGTGGGTTTATTTCGTGTCCATTTACCTTATTTTAGGCATGTTAATTTCACCATCTTGTTGATTTATAAGTAACGTCGTACAATCGACTGGACTGGAACCTGAAACTCATATGAAGTAGATGAGAAGATGAGATTACTGGATTTTGGTGAAATGAAAACTAAAGTTGACGATAGTGGGGTAGGCGCGTAGGCGGTGTCGATCAAAATCGTTTGACCATAGTGTAGATTTGTAGATTCGATGAGACATATTCGAAGTGCGAAGATTCCCGACGATTCTAGTCCGTCTCCCTTCGCGTCGGGCCTACGTGCGAAATCCCTTAGAAAAACTCAATGGCTTGTGGAATTTTCGAACCATTGCATTGTTTAGTGAGTTTACTCTCCTCCTCTAATCTACATTGGTACATAACTCCAATATAGTAATCTACATAGTCCAGAATTTATACTAATCTACATACATATTATGTAGATAGACCAGAATAATAAAGCGTCACGCAGTATAGTGTAGGTGTAATGACAATCTAGCATTTACTTACAGCCT
>NW_007405161.1:0-719 GCF_000475195.1 Diaphorina citri | reverse complement strand
GGTGAATCTGGTGATCTTTCTACACAGAAGATATTTTAGGATTTTCTAATAACCTTCATGTAAACAATGTAGGTAATTGCTTTGGAAAAAGTTTGAATTCCGGCGAAATAACTATGCAGCTTCTTAATAGCATAAAAAAACTAGTCGCATGGTTAGGAAAGAGACTGAAATTAGAGGTATAGGTACCTAAGACTTTCTACACAGAAGATATTTTAGGATTTTCTAATAACCTTCATGTAAACAATGTAGGTAATTGCTTTGGAAAAAGTTTGAATTCCGGTGAAATAACTATGCAGCTCCTTAATAGCATAAAAAAAACTAGTCCCATGGTTAGGAAAGAGACTGAAATTAGAGGTATAGGTACTTACCTAAGTTATATGTATCAATGATTCCACAGTTCCACACCTAGTACCTATACGTTACCTATATATAGAAAGGTCGTGAGGAAATTGTATTAGAGAAAATTTTATTGTCTATAAAAAATCACCAACGAATGTTGGTAAGCTATAAATATTAAAACAAGGCAAAGTCAGGGGTATAGGGGAGATATTCTTATAGTTGAAGAAACAAATAGGTTACAAATTGTAAAATAAAAGTACCTAAACGTAGCTGAGAAAATCTAGGGGACAAATCTCTCCTAATCTGACAGCAGAGAAAATAGATTCACCTTGTTTTTCTTTTCCATGGTGAGCTTTTCATTAACCCTATGCTGTCTCTAT
>NW_007405160.1:0-719 GCF_000475195.1 Diaphorina citri | reverse complement strand
ATTATAAGGAGGAGAAAGAGTTTTTCTGTTGAGTTACCTACCTGCTAGGTACTCTTCCTTGATTACCTTTTTTTTTTTTATTCTAAGCACGACATTTGAATAATTTATAAACGCTTGTATGCAACGTAGATTCGTAGAAGGCTAGGGCAACATTAGACTGAGTAGGTAGAAATACATGATAATGAAAACACCAACTTTTGGGAAATCGCAATTGAATGTTTGACATTTCATAGCTAGACGGTATAAGATAGAGATATCACTATCACTATCTCGGGAACCGCAAGTCGTAGAGAATTCTTAGACCAATCGAAAGATCTCATTTCGGTTAGTATAGGTATGTAAGATGAGGTAATCGTATTGATCTTTCTACGCCGCGTCTGAAATTAGTGCAGTCAACGTCGGAAAGACGTTCATAGTCTTAGGATTGATAGTAAAAGTTATTATTGAGGTCATGGCTAATCAGCACACTGGAAATGCGATGGGGAGGCTTTTGAGTGAATAATGAATGAGGGCAGTATGGCTCTTACACGCTGTGTCTAAGTCTAGGGCTAGCTAGCTAGCTTTATTATTCATCACATCACCATGGAGTTAGTGCAGTGACGGATTATAAAAACATGTGGGGTACACGGCGTACACCTGACACACACACACACCGCACATTGATAAAATTTAGCAAGGCAATTCCTGTTTTTCACACTTTTTACTCAGGAAAAATGTAA
>NW_007405158.1:0-719 GCF_000475195.1 Diaphorina citri | reverse complement strand
AAATTGGGTAGGTACATAGGTACTGATCGAATAAACTACGGGCTAAATAATTCCCGGAGGGACGGGCCCAGCTTGTTTACCCTCGGCTCCGGAAGTAAGTGAAGTATAAAATGCACTCCCATTGGATTTAATATAAAATACACAAATTCCCAAATTGGGTCATTGGGTAGGTATACACAAATTGCCAAATTGGGTCATTGGGTAGGTGTTGGTATAAGATCGTATGCTTTTTATTTTGCATACCTCTAACATTGTTACCCACTGTGCATTAAATTCAATAAAGTGCAAAGTACCATAAATATCATACATAATATACGTGAAATACCTATGTAGAGGAATATATTATACAGCATGTGAGACTCTGAAATCTAATAGAGGAAAGTGTCTGTCAACATTAGGTACCTCTCTCTCCCTATCTCTTTCTCTCTCCCTGATCCCTCAGTCTCTCTTTTTCTCTCTCTCTCTCTCTCTTCCACTCTGATCTCTCAGTCTCCCCCCAATCATCCTCTCTTCCTTGTTCTTCCTCCCTCCTCCTTCAGTCTCTCTCTCCCACCCTCCCTCCTAACTCAGTTTCTCTATTTGTCTCTCTTCCTCTCCCTCTCTCTCCCTATTTCTCTCTCCCTCTCCCTCCCTCTCTCTCCCTCCCTCTCTCTCTCACTCTCTCTCCCACCCTCCCTCCTAACTCAGTTTCTCTATTTGTCTCTCTCTCTCTCTCTCTC
>NW_007405157.1:0-719 GCF_000475195.1 Diaphorina citri | reverse complement strand
GTCCTATTAGGACCGGGGGCCACGAAGTAAGTTTAAACTTGGTTTAACTCTTGGATGAAGCAATCTGATTGGTTGATTAAAAAAAAAAAAAATGTTTAGCTAATCCGAGATTAAAACTTAAACGGAGTTTAAACTTACTTTGTTGCCCCAGATGTCAGAGGGCTGTGGTGTTTATTACCCGAAGCCAGTAGTCCTGTAGTTAATCCATCTACTCGCTTGTAGTAAACATCACTAACAAAAGTGATTTTGTCCAGATGAACTAGAATGTTACCGGACGCCAGTTGTGTTTATGTTACCGGCATTCTACGTAATACCTAGTCATTCCATGAAATTCCTAGCGTTATTAGGCAAAGTGCATAATGAAATCGATAGTAATATGACTAATATGATAATACATAATTTGCCTAGGCATTCCATGATATACCTAGTATCATCTAGGACACAATGCTAATATCATGATAGAGGACTCAGTAACTTTGTGAAGTTCCATAACAATAGATGTAAAAGAAATAACTTATACTCTTCACTGGGTTACCCCAGTGCCAAACCCAGTGAAGAGTATAAGTTATTTCTTTTACAATGCTAATAGCTGGAACGCCTGATCTCCCTCCGCCCTACTCTAACTACATTATGTATACCCCACCCCTCAAATACGGAAAGACAAATGTATTGATCTGTAAATCCAAAATATAAAATACCTTGGTAACTTTTTCCAAGCG
>NW_007405155.1:0-719 GCF_000475195.1 Diaphorina citri | reverse complement strand
AATAATAGAGATATGTACCATATGTACCTAGGTATCTCCTAAATCTAAACGCTGCAATGAAAGTACGAGTACTGGCAGAAATACCGCTTAGGATGACAACAGAGAGCCTTTACTGGAGATATTGCAAATAATTATGAGACTCTGACAGGAGATAGTCCTGCTAACATTGATGAATTACTTTCTTTTTGTCATGGTGAATCTAAAAATTTGGTTATTGAAACCCGAGGAAACAAATGGTACACCGTCGCCATATCAACACCTTGTAGGAGCGACAATATGTCACGATGCATTAAGTATAGGAAATGTCTGGGCAGATTTATCATGCCAAAACCCAACCTACATACAATAATGCACCGTAGTGCAATTTTCCAACCTCATACATACGTACGTACTCGCGTTCACTTTTTCCCCTAATGTATTCGAAAAGATATTATTCGTCTTCTCTCTTATCTACGAAAAGAGCTAGAAACAAAGAAAGAACTTGCATATTTTTCAACAGTCTGATGAAGTTGTAGAGGTATTAGCTGTAATAAATCATGGTAAACTTTGTTTCAATGCTAGCTACTCCACCTTAATAGCTGATTTCATAGCACAATATTTCCCAATGCTGATGACTTGGGATTTAGATGTTTTGTGGTATCTATGTAACGAAGTGAAATTTCAACAACTTCAACATTTAAAATTTTACCGGCACAATTCGTCAAACCTCAATTTCGGGA
>NW_007405154.1:0-719 GCF_000475195.1 Diaphorina citri | reverse complement strand
GGCTTTCTCCTACCCTGTCTTCCTCCTCTCTTCGATTTCGGGACGATAAGACCATAGCAGTTACAGTTCCCTATGTCAAACCTCTTCAAAAAAAAAGTCTTGAAGTGGGTTTCACCAACTTTCTTTTTATCAGCCTCTTAACTTAACCCCTGTTAAGTCTATACAAATGAAATGGAACTTAACAGGCAGTTAGCTTAACATGCCTACTAAGGGTTGAAAAAATATTGGTGAAATTCACTGTTGAAACGAAAAAAAAAGGAATTTTAATTGTGTTAAGCATAAATGCTTGTCACAAATGTTGTTCCCTGCTTAATGCACTACGCTAAATTTTATGACTTGCCTAGGACTCGAACCACCAACCTCCAGATCCGAAGTCCACGGCTATTCATTTTTTCACTGTTGAAACGATAGGATAAAAAAAGAGCCATCTCTAGCCCCAATTGGAGACGTTGGGATGATCTCTAGCCCCAATTGGAGTAGACAGCCGTCCCATTAAGAAGCCGTCCCACTTTGTATAGCAAAGGTACATGAAATCGGGTTCGATTCCCGCCAGGGACGAACTTTATCCTGAAAAGATAGTGTTCGTGGCCCTAAAGAGTCCTTTCTTTCTAGGGTCTTTTTCTTCCCAGAGAAAGACCCTATAAAGGTGAGATAAAAAGCATAGCATGTTCTGACCTTATTGGATCGCTGCATGCTAGCAGTTCTGCATATGAGATGTG
>NW_007405153.1:0-719 GCF_000475195.1 Diaphorina citri | reverse complement strand
GTCTCGTCTTTGAAAGAAGGGCCAATTCAGTGTTTTCTACCAGAAAATACGGTCATTTCCTGGTAGAGGCTTCTTCTTCTTTAAGAGCCTTCATTTCCTGGTAGAAAACTTAAAGAGGTTTCTTCATATTTAAGGCCAGCCACTCACTATCAGGTAGACCCACATACCTGATAGTGAGTAGGTCTACCTGATGGTGTGTGTGCTCATCAGGTATCAGGTAGACCTGACAGGCGGACCTGACAGGTCTACTTAATAGTGAGTGGCTGGCCTAAGAGCCTTCTTTATTTGTAGTCATTTGGGTAGTGGGTGCCAGGACCGTATCCAGAATTTTACTGAGGTGGACCCAAAAGTCCAAACAGTGATGTACCAGAGAAAGAGATGTAAGAGGAAGAGGAAATGAAGAAAGTGAAGGAGGGAAAAGGGAACGAGGAGGGAAAGAGAAGGAGAAGGAGGTAGAAGAAAAGGACGACAAAGAGAAGAAAGGAAGAGGAAATTGATAAAGTGGTAGAGGGGACGAAAAAGAGAAAAGATTGGGAGGGAGAGAACAGATTATGGAAAGTAACGCAAAGATAATTTTCCTTTTATTCCCAACAAAAGAAAAATATAGGAAAGCGAAGAATAGCGCGCAAGAGAGAGAGAATGAGAGAGAGAGAATGAGAGAGAGAGAGAGAGAGAGAGAGAGAGAGAGAGAGAGAGAGAGAGAGAGAGAGAGAGAGAGA
>NW_007405152.1:0-719 GCF_000475195.1 Diaphorina citri | reverse complement strand
GAACAAAAGTAGCACAGAATTCCAATAATGTTGCGCTTGTTTAGGTTCCAATGAGCATTGCATTTGTCTTGTTAAATTCAAATAATAATATAGGATGTAGGTACCTACTTTTTTTTCTTCTTTAAAATGCCTTTGAGAAAACATCGCACTCGCGTTTGGAATTCAAAAAGCAACTGCAGCGAGTTTCGAACTTTCTGAGTGCAGTTCAAAGATTGCCCTTGTTTCTAACAAAGCCAGCAAGAAAATTGGAAATCTAGAAAGCAAATCAGGGAAACAATTGTAAAAAAATGGGCCAAGACGTGACCGTGTTAGAAAGTGTTATGAGAAAAGTAAAAAGTTCACTTTGTATTCTTTGTATTTTACTATTTAATGAGGAGATTCTCGAGGTAGACATTGTTGTACCAATCCCAAATAAGCAGTGTATAACAAGCGTACCGAGACAGCTTATTCTGTCCAAGGTCCACTAAAGATAACAATTTTGGTAAAACAAAGGATCGCAGAAGGGCCGAAGATCAACTCTCTAGTCTTGATTTTATCTTGAGAGTAGAACATTGCAACAAATACTAGAACTTATCTATACAGACATAGGTAATGATAAGATTGTTGCCTTCAAATGACTCCCAAAATTCACACAAAACATACCAAATATTTACTGTAAAAGCTTTTTCTTTTTTAGATTTTCGACTTAAAACAATTTCTGTCATTCTTTGTGGGTCTCG
>NW_007405151.1:0-719 GCF_000475195.1 Diaphorina citri | reverse complement strand
AGCGCAAGATAGACCGAGGTGGAGAAGGCTCATCAGAGCAGGTTTTGGACCTTCACGGCCTGTATAACCGGATAAGTATAAGTATGACTTTGAAACATCACCCAAGTAAGCGCAACTGATCTATTATACAGTGACGTTAAGTACTTGAAGAACACCCTGTATTTTAGATATTAGGTACTAGATACACCTTGATATGGAAGATCATCAATCATACTGCTCTCTCTCTCCTTTTATTTTTCTCTTTCTCTCCCTCCCTCCTATTTCTCTCTCTCTCTCTTTCTCTCTCGTTCTTATAGTAGGTATCTAAATTATTTCTATTCTTTGTCTCCTTCTCTCTTTACTGTATCTCCATCCTTCTCTTTAAGAGTTCCCACTCTTTCAGATTTGTTATCTCTGTCACTTCTACCTCTTTCTTCTTTCGTTCTCTCTCCTCTCTCTCTCTCTTTTTATGTGTTTTCTTGCCCTCTCTCTCTCCCCCTCACAACTCTCTCTTCTTACCTTCTCTCTCTTCTTTTTGTTTTACTTTCCCTTTTCTTTTGTTCTCTCTCTCTTTTTCTCTCCATTTTCTCCTTTATAACTTATTTCCTTTCTTTTCCTCTTCTTTTACTCTTTCCTTCTCTCTCTCTTTTTCTCTCATTCCTTGGAGGTTAGTCCCTCCTTCATTACCACAGTATTTCATCTTCATTAGAGCAAACCCACCAACCTCCTCTCTCTCTCTC
>NW_007405150.1:0-719 GCF_000475195.1 Diaphorina citri | reverse complement strand
AGAGCGATCAGTGTGTGAACTATGAAATGTGAAATGTGAATGAGTGAATGGATCTCGTTCTTATAATATAAGATATAAAGATTATTGTCCTCAGGATGTTTGATGCGTGTGGTAGTAACGCCACGGTATAACGGTGTATGGAGTAAAGGTTCCCATCAGAATTTTGTATGTAAAGTTATGTTCAAGTTCTTTCTACATAGTTTGCTGAGATTCATTTATGAATTTGGGTAATTTGAGGGTTCCTTATTTATACAAGTTTGACAGATATGTACCTATTTTGAAAATCAGATTTATTAATAAAATAGCGGTATTAATAGACATCCAATGAAAGTAAATTGTGTTCTTTTCGTAATAGACCAGAAAGTGGTGGATGTGCCAAAACTCCTGAGCTTTGATTACAAGAAACTGGAAACTAGTGGATGTGCCAAAACTCCTGGGCTTTGATTACAAGAAACTGGAAAGTAGTGGATGTGCCAAAACTCTTGGGCTTTGATTACAAGAAACTGGAAAGTAGTGGATGTGCCAAAACTCCTGCCTATCATTGAAAGGAACTTTAGATACAGATATTGTTTGAAGCTGAAAACAGTTTATTTAGGTACATATACCTAGTACCTAAATTATACGAGTAGTTTGAACATTTGTAGATATTGTTCATCTTTCATCTTTTTCCATTACATTTCCTGGTAAGTAGGTAGGTATTGCATAGTTCTGTTATCGCC
>NW_007405149.1:0-719 GCF_000475195.1 Diaphorina citri | reverse complement strand
TTGTCAGTATTAATCGTGTTGACAGTTCTACCAATTTCTACATGGAGAAAATAAATAAAATCACTATAAAACATATACATACCTATGTAATATAATTTTATTAAGATTCGACAGTCAACTGTTCAAAAATTGGTGATCATTTGAGAATACTCTGATTTCCATCATCAGATCACTGATGGCGAGGGAGATGTTGGCTCTACAGCCGTGGACAAAAGTTCATTATAACGTATGCATTCCATGTATGTATTTCGGGTACATTTTCTACGTTTACATTGAATAATAGGAATCCGCCTGAAACCTTTTGCTGTCACACCTGAAAAAATGTACATGTATGTGTATGACATTATTATGACGTGTGATTTTGGAAAATTGGGAGAATTTGAACTGTTTAACAGTTGACCTACCAAAACTTTAAAAATCAAATTGAGCAAAATCATTTTGACTTCTAGTAATCCCACCAGATTCAAATGTGTATCGCGATAAAAAAAAAGTCTTTAACTTGAAATAACCACAGATAAATTAATAACCCCGCAGCATGTTGCCAAGATTCTATAAGGCGAATTTTGGCCAGCCCCGATCAGATGTCTGGGAACCTCCGAATTAAAACACCAGGAGGTTTACAAAAAAATGAGAAGAAATACTAAAAATGATAATGAAAGAAAGTAATCTCAAGGACCCAGTTAACTATCGTGAAAAGTTGTTAAAATGGACATGCTAAT
>NW_007405148.1:0-719 GCF_000475195.1 Diaphorina citri | reverse complement strand
GACTTACCCGTTAGTGAGTGTGGTCGGTATATGGTTACTAGTAGGACTGAGTAGGTTGGGATTCAGCTTGATAAGGACGGCTGTATGTAAATTCCCCCGATTTTTTCAAGGGTCCTCATTTCCGGATGTAAATTCCCCCGAAAATGAAATCGACTACCTGAGTGTCAAATGGTAAACTCCCCCGAAATGTGTACTATGTAAATTCCCCCGATACTTGAAGATAGAAAGAGGAAAATGTGTGATTTGGACATTTCATGTTTAATTACCTATTAGTTTGGTTTTGGACATCATCATGTCAACTATTAAATTTCTGACAAGTGAGCGTGGTAAAAATCTTTTGGTGTTTAGAAATTATAAGTCATTTCATTCACATCTCTCTAAATATTTTAATTCTTCGCATCCAAATATTCATGCTTTTACGGATGCAATAGGTACTTAGCTACTTAGTCTGGTAAGTCTTCAGAAACTTCCATATGTTCAAATAAATAGCATCAGAAAGAAAGTTAAATCCAGGTTCTACCATCGGGGGAGTTTACATATACCCTTTTTTCCGTAATCGGGGGAATTTACATATGACCCTACAGGAAGTAATTTTGAAATCGGGGGAATTTACATGAAATCGGGGGAATTTACATTCGCCTTTAAGGACTTACCCGTTAGTGACTGTGGTCGGTATATGGTTACTAGTAGGACTGAGTAGGTTGGGATTCAGCTTGATT
>NW_007405147.1:0-719 GCF_000475195.1 Diaphorina citri | reverse complement strand
TGGACGGCTTCGCGGACCACCTGAAACCTGCCCGCGGACCACCTAGTGGTCCGCGGACCACCAGTTGGGAACCACTGTTCTATAGAATTGTTTACTACTGTCTGTAAACACCAAAATACAACTTACCTTTAGTAGGATTATGTAGGATCTAGGGTACCAAACGCGTGACTTCTGTAATAGCATTCAAGCAGTCTTACTCTATTCACTTCTTCTTGGAAGAATGTAATCCAAACAGTATGTCAAAATCAAAGTCAAACACTTAAATTGCAGCCCCTCTTCCATTATGTCCCTTCACAATTTAAGTAAGAACTAAACTTATGTATTTATCCAAGTAGGTAGTTTTCGACGGTTTCCTGACATCTAACAATATCCAGATATCCACTGATAAATGTACAATACCCACTGCATTATCGTGTTTGCCAAGTCCGCACGCAACCTACGTTACCCCTTGGTAGGCGATCTAATGGGTCCCTCACGTGTAGGGTTCCAGATCAAATTTTTAAAAAGTAGGACATTTGGTTCCAAAAACCCGGACATTCCATCGAAAACCCGGACATTTCCCAAATTTCAAAATGTATAGTGCCCAGGGTGCAGAGAATACTGCATTTGCCTTACTTAAGTTACACACGATCGTTCTTCTCCACATTCCGATGAAAGCAAACATTTTTACTGGTTTTGTTGATGTTTCATGAATACGAATGTCCATAATTTAAAGACAA
>NW_007405146.1:0-719 GCF_000475195.1 Diaphorina citri | reverse complement strand
GTCAAAAAAAAATATGAGTCTCTCTCTCTCTCTCTCTCTCTCTCTCTCTCTCTCTCTCTATTTTTCATACCCAGCTTGTCCATAGCCACTTCTTTAGATACATAATAATAATAAACATAATAGGTAGATACAAAATCATCTGCAAAACAAAAACTGTATGCAAACCAAAACCAATATTCCAGACATTTGGTAACAATAACAACAAC
This sequence comes from Diaphorina citri, assembly GCF_000475195.1. Classification (NCBI taxonomy): domain Eukaryota; kingdom Metazoa; phylum Arthropoda; class Insecta; order Hemiptera; family Psyllidae; genus Diaphorina; species Diaphorina citri. The sequence goes on along the minus strand of NW_007405146.1, from coordinate 513 downwards.
TAAAAACCTCAGAGAACATTTTTTTGTTGACCCTGAGAGAATCGAATTCACGACCTTCAGGCAAGTTACCTTTAGAAAAAAAGAAGAAGAAGAAGAACAATAACATAAAGTTTAACCGTGACCTTGAAATCATCACAAAGGTCAGAAACTTTTACGCACGCACACAAACAACCCAGAACCTAAAGCAAAGGATCCTTCCTAAACTGACAAGGCGTCAAAACTTCATTGCAAACTATCAACATCATAATCATCATCATTTTGCACAAAATTTTCGCTTTTATAGGTAGGTATTTAGGTAGATCTTGGCAGGTAGGTAAGTTAATCTAAACTGTTCATAATAGGTATTTTTACAGTACCTCGGTACATAGTGTAAATATACCTATGTATATGTACCTAACTTTTCCATTTAATACTTACTTAGGTATATAGGTATTATTGTAGTTAGGGCTAATTTTGTGTTATCGTGAACAAAAACTTCTGACACCTATCAATTCAAGGATGAGCCCTTGATTT
>NW_007405145.1:0-719 GCF_000475195.1 Diaphorina citri | reverse complement strand
GCTTTATTTATCACTCAAGTTTATGAAAGCGATGAAAGCCTTTTTTGGAAACTAAAAGATCCTCGTATCTTCTAGGCACTTGCACTATGCTGCAATGCTGCAAACGTATTAATTAAATAATTAATGTCACTATTACCTATCTATCTATCATGCACTTTTTACTTCAAGTTTCAAGTAAAGTCGATCTCTTCTCGCCATAAGAAATTGAATCAGCCTAAGGTTCTAATAAAGTTACAGCTAAAATAAAAGCTGGCACTACGCCAAAAGAAGAGCGGTTACGTTAGTAGCAAGTGTAGCAACACTTGCTAAACTTAGCTAAAATAAAAGCTGGCACTACGCCAAAAGAAGAGCGGTTACGTTAGTAGCAAGTGTAGCAACACCAGAGAAGCCTCTGTTATACGTAATGCAGTCTTCTAAAAGATTTCTTAATAGGGGCCCGGGACAACCAATATAATTAGAACTGACCTAAGCTCCCGCGGGAAAATACAGTCATCTAAATCAGCACCTGAAGTTAGATAACGGTGTCAGTAGTAACTCATAAATTTGATAATTTGGTCCTATCTACCAAAAAAAGTTAACTAATAATATTGCAGCATCCGTTACATGATGAGTCTTCCTATCTGTCCGTCTACAATCTACATATCATATATCATAACCGGTTTGTTGTCAAACACAAATTAAACGACCTACGATAATGATTTGAATCATTCCGTAAAACT
>NW_007405144.1:0-719 GCF_000475195.1 Diaphorina citri | reverse complement strand
GTTAATATTAGCAATATTAACAAATACATTTACATTTGTTTCTTGATTTGCCTATTCTAGGGTTAGATTTGATCCGTTGATTAAGAGTTCATTGAAAAATTCAAGTTGATTTATGATCTCTGAAATTCGTTGGTGACTTTATTAAAATTAGTATTCGATGCGTACAATGGGGGATTTGCGAAAGTAATTTATGTAAATAGGAGGGGTAAACTTTATCTTATACCTTAGCTTACGGCCAAACTACGATAAAAACTACCCCTATCCAGTGTGTCAAAAAGATACCTTTCTTGTGCCCTTGTCAGACGATTTCTTCTTACGACTGTTGTTAACGTCCTTAACCCCTAACAATTATTCAAAGTTACGTCGGAAAAGATCAAAAATCACCCAATTTTAACATTAAAATTTAACTAAAATCTTAAATTTTCTACTTAAATTGGCCAAAAAGTAAAGGATTGAAACTAACTGAAGCCTTTAATAATAATCGACCAAAAAGTAAAGGAAGACCTCTTGAGCTAATAATTAAAGCACACTAACACGATAACACTCTTCCACAAGCTCGTCTAAATTTATGATCCTAAAGTAGCTACAGCAACTTTGGAACTGACCATACACACGACTGAAAAACGTTTGCTGAAAAAAATTTAAGCTCGACTGTGTGAACCCACGAGTTCAAACCAACTGAAAGATCTGTCATACACTAAAGCGGATTGACGAATAAG
>NW_007405143.1:0-719 GCF_000475195.1 Diaphorina citri | reverse complement strand
TTTTAGAACTGTCCGACTTACAGTTGAGAAGTTTAATGTAATAGAAAGTCGTGTGATGTTCACACCAGATTTTTTTGATCCTACTTGAGCATATCATTATAATATGTAAGGCACAGAAGAGCTATAAATAGAAACAGTTGTAAATGAGCTGATGTGGCTACAAGTATTTGGTAAAATTTCTAACGTCTAAACCAAATTCTCGAGAACAATAAACCAAAACGATTACCAGGTTTAAACGCCGATAAAGTAGTCAGTGGTCAAATCTAATGCCTAAACCAAACCAATCTCTCTTCTGTTTGTTATAATCTTGATAGGGAACAAGGTGATTGTTTCATTTGTGGTTGAAAAAACTTTGCTTAATCCAAAGCGAGCACGGTTGAATACTTTCAGAAGATATTCTTATTTCTGATTGGAACAATAAACCAAAACGATTACCCGGTTTAAACGCCGATAAAGTAGTCAGTGGTCAAATCTAATGCCTAAACCAAACCAATCTCTCTTCTGTTTGTTATAATCTTGATAGGGAACAAGGTGATTGTTTCATTTGTGGTTGAAAAAACTTTGCTTAATCCAAAGCGAGCACGGTTGAATACTTTCAGAAGATATTCTTATTTCTGATTGGTTGACTAAGTTGACTTGGAAATTTTATTGTTTTCAAAGTTTAACCAATTAGAAGCGATTTAAAACTGTCTGTGGAAGTTGGACGAACCATTCTCGAT
>NW_007405142.1:0-719 GCF_000475195.1 Diaphorina citri | reverse complement strand
TGTCAAATTTCAGGTTCCCATCTTTAGCCATTCAAAAAATATTCAAGGGTCCCCGGACTTTTGAAACACTCTGTATAAATATGAAAAAAGAGGAGAGAAAGAGAAAAAGAATCATCCCTGATTCTCTACTCATACAAAAGGACATTATAGGTTGTACGCACTTTTGTATCCATTAATTCTCAATTCTGTTCCTCGTCCCAAGTTTGTGAAGTTTCAAATTCATTTTTCAAAGAAACCAGAACGTCTTCACCTTTATCATTACCTTTTGCTATACATCTTGTATGGTCGTTGCTGAATTGTGCATTGTTTCCAACCCTGATGTTCTTTCTTCTGGTCAATTATTTTACCTAAAAGTTTTGCTTAAAGTTTTCAATTCCCACAGGTTGTCACCCAATACTTCTTTGTTAGAGGCTTGGACTCGGAGTATTCTTTTTATTGAGGTTGAAAATGGGAATAAATTGCACCTACGTACTCTGCTCATGAAGATATAATGAAATTGGAAGTTTTTATTAAAAGATAAGGACCATCCATGAGTTTGTTGGTGTAATTTCACCAAGCTACTCAGATTAATTTACCTGGGATTCCTGGTAGCGTAGAGTTCTCCCATTTTTACTGTTTCGGACCTCGAGGCTACGATCATGTTGTGTTCCAAGTTCCATGAACATTCTGCATGTGTTTTTCCAACCGTTCCAAATGTCATCAAAATATCCAAGCGAACG
>NW_007405141.1:0-719 GCF_000475195.1 Diaphorina citri | reverse complement strand
AAAAAAAGAAAAGAATTGTCTTCCTACCAAATATTTTAAGTTTCTTTTTTAAAAATGATAAAGATAAGTTCAATTTGTTGATTTTCGTTTTACGATTTATTGTAATCGTCCCGAAATCGAAGAGAGAAGGAAGACAGGATAGGAGAAAGCCAGCCGTTCCGAGAACGAACATTATCCCATCAGGATAAATCAGCCCCGGGTGGGAATCGAACTCGCGGCCTAGCCCTTACAAGGGGTTAAGATTGAGTAATGATAATAATTTATACCAGCAGCAGGTTACTATTATTATTGTGACCAAATTCTCAAACAATGTTGAGAATAAAAGTCCACACCTCGGCCGGGATTGAACCCAAAGGTCCGAATTGATAACCAACCCTAAAACCCACCAAAACCCATTCTTTAACCCATCAAATATACGAGACCTTGTTTAGACTGCGGGGGTAAAGGGACTTTTCAGTCCTATTCGGGCAGGATAAACAAGGTATATTCTATTCTAAAAAAAGACGTTCTAGCAATGTTAATAACTTAATAACGCGTATATGATCGCATTCTGTCACTATACATAGTCCCTCATGATGTTTTTTGTTTGACTTTGGGCGGACAGAAAAGAAATAAATCCACACTCTTCCATCCCCCTCAGAGAGCAGATCATTCTCGACCCCACCAGTACTGAAGAGGGTGGGGCCTCGGCTCAAATCATCCTGGCTGTCAATTCCTAT
>NW_007405140.1:0-719 GCF_000475195.1 Diaphorina citri | reverse complement strand
ATTAGTTTTTTTTTTAATTTAATTTGAGATTTTATAATTGGTCCCCATGGGGCAGACCCTGACTACGACCAAAATTTAGCAACAATGGCAAAAAATGAGATTTCAAAAGATGAGAATCTATCCCTGATTTTAGCTTCTAATCTTCACAGCTTAAGTCGTTGCTAGGTACAAAGGAAAAATTCGGCTCCAGGACTTTTCGAAAACTCTGTATTTAGAATAAGGAGGGTTGCTCGAAATACATACGTCTATCTATAGCTCACCAACTCCTAAATACTAAATTAAATTTATTAAGAGTGTCAGATTACATTTAAGAATATCCTAGAGATCATTACCTACCTAAAGAGAGTTAGTTCCCTTTATTGAACAAATGGTGACAACCCCCCCAAGTCTGAGTTCCTGAGGCCCTAACCAAATTGGTTTCTTGGGTCACTGAAACCATATATAACCCTAATCAATTTTATTTTATGAAACCCTAAGTTTATTGGGTTACCTTCTGAAACGAATATCTAAATGGGAGGGTTAAGTCACTTAACCCGTTAAGTTACCGATCGGACTAAAAAGCCTCTTTCGAGTAAACACTTTATCCATCTGATGTACTTCTTGTTACCAGCCTAGTTAGCTTAGTTGGTAGTGCGTCTGCATTGTAAGCGCTAGGCCGCGGGTTCGATCCCCGCCCGGGGCGGATTTTATCCTGATGGGATAATGTTCGTTCTCGGAAC
>NW_007405139.1:0-719 GCF_000475195.1 Diaphorina citri | reverse complement strand
CAATATTAACTTATTTACTACATAGGAACATAGGTACTTAATTTATATCATTATTATGTTGTTCTTCTTCTAGAAGGAGTTCAAAGCAGTGTTTGACAAGGACAAGAGAGAGCTGGTGCAAATGCTCAAGAGAGAGATGGAAGAGGAACTAGAGATCAAATTTGGTACGGCGGGCGTCAACCAAACAACGGACTGGTATGCCATGTTGAAACACCAAATGGTAATCTTTGTTTTTGGCACTTCGTAATGCTGTGATTTCGAAGAAGAAACGGACTGGTATGCCATGTTGAAACACCAAATGGTAATCTTTGTTTTTGGCACTTCGTAATGCTGTGATTTCGAAGAAGATGTCGAACTTGGAATTTGTTCTCGAGCAATTTTCTTCGGGACAAAGTTTTGTCGATCACTTATTGTTCGAACTTTTTTCTCATTTTCTTTCCAAGAAGTTTTCTCTTGAACGTGTGGTCAAAAGAGCAGAGCTTCAAGTTCTTGTCCTATGTATAAGGGAATATAGGGGATACTTTGAGGGAAATAAAGGAAGGGTCCAAGTTGGAGGAGCGAGCAGGACGTATTTAGACAGTCACCCGTCCAGATAATATCTTGGGCACAAGAGGAAGCTTGGCTTCATTTAACCTGACTTCATCATTCCTTTTCCTTATCCGTCCTGTGCAAGCACGATAACCAAGTTCTTCCTATGCCAGTCTAGTTAACTTGGAGGG
>NW_007405138.1:0-719 GCF_000475195.1 Diaphorina citri | reverse complement strand
CCTTCTTCTTTTCTTGTCCCTCTTGGAACTTTTATCCTCCATCACAGCAGAAAGTTTCCATTTGATTTGGAAAAGTCACATTTTAAAAAGTCCTTCTAAGTAGAGAGTAACTTTTGAGCTCGGGGTTTTTTTCTCCCAAGTTGGGGGAAGGGGAGTTTTTCGTCTGTCTTTTTGTAAATACGATAAGCTCCAAGGACTTTGGTTGTTTTTCCCCCCTGAAGGTGTTTTCTTCCCCGAACACTTCAATTAAGGACACCTGTTCACGTTCCTAAGAGGATCGAAACAATAGTCCAGGAAAAAATAGCTAAACGATGTCAAAAATTGAGCCTCATGAGACCCTTCTCTGTTAAAAGTTGGAAATTTGGAAAAATCATGTGTGTCAAAAAGTTTAACTGGCAGAATGGGGACTGAACTGTCAAAAAATGTGGACAAAATAATTGTTTTAAAAATGGTGACGGGAAGATTTTGTTCAACTTCTTGGGTTTGAAAGTTAACTGGTTATCTTTGGGGACCACCAAAAGTTAGCAGGTTTTCTTTTGGGACTAATAACCTACTGTCAATGTTGAATCAAAAAGTTTAGACGGATAGGTACCTACCTAGCTTGTGGGTGTTCTTATTGACGAGACGAGACGAGATTACAGTGTAGGGTGCCTGGTTGTACCTTGGCCCCCAAAATCACTTTTTGATTTTTTTAATTTTTTCTATTAATGTTATTGGCA
>NW_007405137.1:0-719 GCF_000475195.1 Diaphorina citri | reverse complement strand
CGTACCACTAGTGGTACGCGGCGTACCACAGATTGGGAACCTCCGGGCTAGACATCGAGCTTGTATGTATCAGCTCTCGTTGCTCAAGCGAGCACTTGACTAAATGTCTTTAGGTCATACATGCTAATGCGCTGAGCACTGGGAGAAATAAGTTGAGAGTCTGAATCATGCAGCGGAATTCAGGACACTGAAAGAGAAAAAATCGCAAAGTACTTGAGTACTTGATATCACAATGTATAGGTACTCGTACATGTGGAGACTTTTAGAGCTAGAATAGTCGTACTATGATTGACTTGCTGAAAGTTGCTGAGGAATATGGACTTTTGGTAGGATACCTATCGACCATTGTCATTGTTATTTGGTGTACCTACTGATTTCGGCAAATGGATGATTACTTGATTAATTACCATGGTAAATTTGGTGAAACAGTTACCTTGGGTCTTGATTAGTGCTACATTCGTGACCAAGATGATGCTCGAGAAATTGCTCCTTTGGATGGCTAGAGAAATCAAGCTGAGTGGTGGCTAAGATACTTTCAATAGCATCAGGATCAGGCCATCAGGCTATTCAGAAACACATTGAGACAGTAGTTCCATTAGTTATGCGAGTCATGTAGGCTATGCCGTCTGGGTTGTAAGGACCACAGGTGGGACACAAGGCAACAGGTGGAAGCTAGCAGACCTAGCACATGTTGCATGCACAATGAGGACAGGAAAAAC
>NW_007405136.1:0-719 GCF_000475195.1 Diaphorina citri | reverse complement strand
TCGATTTTACTTTCATGTAATGATTTAAAATCAAGACTAGAGCCCGTTCTCCCTTTATTCCCAATATAAAGTTTAAGTGACCCATCCATTTATTGGCCTTGCTCGGCGTAGCTTAACATAGGTGACGCTAAAACCGGTCTTAAAATAACGACTAAAGTGTTATCTAAAACTTTTTCGCTTTGAGTTCATAGGTCGTCGCGACAAATTTCAAGATCAGAGCTCATTATTTGTGTGAGAAAATGTGAAAAAAATCCCCCAAAAACCAGTTTTTTGGCTTTATGGTTCTCTGGACAAAATTTGCACCACCGGTCGTCGCGACAAATTTCAAGATCAGAGCTCATTTGTGTGAGAAAATGTGAAAAAAAAAATCCCCCAAAAACCAGTTTTTTGGCTTTATGGTTCTCTGGACAAAATTTGCACCACCCCACTTTCATGTTCCTGGTAAAAAGACCTTTAATTTGATATATATGTAGGTCGACCAGGTTTGGATAAGTCCTTCTATGGGGACAGACCGACAGACGACACCGAAGTGAATACAATAGCCCATCCCTTATACCTTTTTTTTTAATACTATCGTAATAATAAAGGAAGGACGGGCTAAAAAGCGAAGGGTTTGTTTTGTTAATATATTTCCCCAATTCCTCAATATAAAAATTTGCATTTTGGAGACGAAAAAGGAGGTATTATTCGTGTGTTTTATATTTATCACACATGGCCTT
>NW_007405135.1:0-719 GCF_000475195.1 Diaphorina citri | reverse complement strand
CCCTCTTTGGGTCAGATTGTAGTTTCAAACTTTCAAAATTTTCCCTTGTGAGAATCAACTTCAAACAAACCCGTTCCCGTAAATCATACTTCGATAGTTCGATACATTTTTTTTTTTTTACATTTCAATTATGAGTTGTTGTTGTAAGTTTTTTTTTGCCTGTGATCGTCCTTTCTAATGATTTCTCGTAATGTCAAGGTCCCTTGTGTATCTGACTTTGTATTCGACTTGCCCACAAGGTCGTGTCATTTGTACGAAGGGGGATTTGAATACTGAGCTATAATTGGACCATGCAACAGAGTACATTATATATATGTATGGACATATATGTAAGTACATATTTAGTTACATGTGTATGTATCTATCTATGTATGTGTAGAGACGGGGGTACAATCCACAGTGTATCTACATTGTAGATTGTGTCTGATATATTATAAGAACAAGATCCATTCACTCATTCACATTTCATAGTTCACACACTGATCGCTCTATCTCTGGAGGGTATCAAATTTGCATACTTAGGTATGTACCTACAAAATGAGATGTTTGAACCCCCAGATGGAAGGGCCAGGAACCGCCACTGCACCATTCCTTATGTGCTTGGCAAACTTGGAACTGAATATTGTCGTTTTGTTTAGGACCGTCTTTACGGTCTTTGATGTTCTAAGTAATCTAAGTTATTGGTTCAACACGCTTAACTCGTTGAAGTCTTCTTTTTC
>NW_007405134.1:0-719 GCF_000475195.1 Diaphorina citri | reverse complement strand
AATTTCCCTTGCTAAAGAAATAGCAAAGGTTGAGTGCGAAGGGCATCCACTCGTGAAATCTCTGTAGCCAAAACCAAATGTCAGCCCTAAGCGTTGATTGAGAGGCTGACGAAAACGCCGACCCCGTCTGTACACGGGAAAAGGCGATGAAAAAGGAGAACGTCAAGTGAAGTCCCAGCAAAGGTTACTTAATAACACTAATGACGTCAGGTATAGTCCAAAGCAGAAGGGTGCTAGTTTGAATCCTCTCCGAGACATAGAATTTTATCCTCGTTTATTTTATCTATACCTCGGTGGTGTAGTGGTCAAACAAGGCGCTCGCCTGGTAAACAGGAGGGCGTGGGTTCAATCCCAGCCGAGGTATGGAACTTTATCCTCAATATATGTAATTTCAGAATTTGACCACAATAATAGTAGTAGCCTACTGCTGGAGTAAAGGGACTTTTCAGTCCTATGCGAGCAGTATAAATAAGTACTTACTATAATTAAGTATTTTTATTTGAGAATAAATCCGGCTCAGGACCACAGTAAACGAAAGGGCACTCAAATACACCACGGTATAACATTTTATACTCATGTTTTTTTTTATTTTATTTTTTTTAGCTATGCTTCATTGAGTAGGTAACCTTGTTTAAGGATGGTTTAATTTACTATGATTCTTTCTCTAATTATTTGAGAGGATGGAGAATCGGCCAATTCTAATCTATAAGGTTGAGAGG
>NW_007405133.1:0-652 GCF_000475195.1 Diaphorina citri | reverse complement strand
TTTTTTTTCCCCTACCCACCAACCCCAAAAAAAAAAAAAAAAAAAAAAAAAAATCTGGGGAAATGTTTTTCCACGTTTGTTTTGTGACAAACAAAGAAAAATGAATCCAAGGTAACGACAGAGGGAGGGAGAAGAACGAGGAAAAGAGGGAGAGGAAGGAAGAAGAGGGAAGGAGAGAGGGAAACTTGTTAATTGTTTTTCTACCTGGCTGAATAAAATTATTGCCTTCAGATCTCTTTAAAATTGCCCCTCCCTCTCTCTCTCTTCCTCTTCTTTCCTTTTCCCTCCCTCCATTTCCCTTTTATCTTTCCCTTGACTCCCCCACCCAAAAAAAAAAAAAAAAAATCAAAGTAAAAATGTCCCTCCCTCTGTAGGGTTCTTTGGGGAATTCTTTAAAAAGGGACCCCTTTTTGTCAGAAAAAAGCTTTTTTTCTGTGCTTCTCCTCTCTCCCTCCCGCTCTCTCTCTCCCTCCCTCCCTCTCTGTCTCTCCCCCACGCTTTTCTTTCCTCTTCTTCCTTTTTCTCCACGCTTATAAGTACATACATTCCCTCCTTCAATTGATGTATATGTATATGTTTATATAGATAGATATTGATTTTTCCAAGGTAAGTATTAAAAAAAAAGAATAAATAGAATGTAAAAAAAAAATAA
>NW_007405132.1:0-719 GCF_000475195.1 Diaphorina citri | reverse complement strand
CCGCCCCGGGCGGGAATCGAACCCGCGGCCTAGCGCTTACAAGGCAGACGCACTACCAACCAAGCTAACTAGGCTGGAGTGTTCTCTTTTTAGTCGAATTCCCTTTCCCGTTCTCACCTGGTGTGTGTTTCATCCGATTTTTTTTCCGAATATCTCGTAGGCCATGTAATTGAAATGAGTGTTCCTACTAAATACGACACGATTTTTTTCCGTACGACACAAAATAATGTCTTGGTAGGCAATGTAATTCAAATGAGTGTTCCCACCAAGCACGACACGATTTTTTTACTTTTTTTTCAACGACAAAATGTCCTAGTAGGCAATGTAATTGAACGAGTGTTCCCACTAAGCACGACACGATTTTTTTTGTCCAACGACAAAATGTCCTAGTAGGCAATGTAATTGAACGAGTGTTCCCACTAAGCACGACACGATTTTTTTCCGACCGACAAATGGGAACGCGTCTTTAGAGACAATTTCTATTTAAACTGTAAAAATTGCCAGCGGCAATAGAACGTTGAATGTAACAGACCAGCCTAGTTAGCTTGGTTGGTAGCGTGTCTGCCTTGTAAGCGCTAGGCTGCGGGTTCGATTCCCGCCCGGGGCGGATTTTATCCTGAACGGATAAGGTTCGTTTTCGGAACGGCCGGCTTTCTCCTATCCTGTCTTTATATTCTCTTCGCTTTCGGGACGATAAGACCTTAGCAGTTACAGTTCCC
>NW_007405131.1:0-719 GCF_000475195.1 Diaphorina citri | reverse complement strand
TCCACCCTCACCACATTTCCACTTGCCTTCACAATAACGACTGACTTTGATGTTATAACTGGGATTTAATTATGATAGTGAGCCGTAACGTAGGACGATGATTGGTCACGAAACACGGTATGTGAGAGCACGGGAGCGAGCGGTGTGGACTCGGGGTTCCGTGCCCTTGCAAACTGTGTTACGTAGTCGTTGAAGAATACGGAATAATAAATTTTGTATCGAGCTGGACTGACCAAATATAAACCTACTAATAAAAACAACAAGCCGTGAAAGCCATCCCGTCCTGTTAAACATCCATATTTAGGTAGGTACTAAGTTTTTCTTTATTCTTAAACATTCTAAAAGTTTGGCCTTGAATTTGTATGAATGCCGTGACATTCATTAGGTATGCAATACGCAACATAACAGTTATTAGTGGAGATGTCTCGTTCACCATTTTGTAAGTTCTGTAGGTATGTATTACTATTATTACTAGCAATACTATCAAAAGACTTGCAACTCAATAATGAGCTATTATTTTGAAAGCACACAATACATGGGTAATGGGTATGATATTTAGGTACAAACATTTTGAAAACTTAGGTAGGTAGGTACCTACAGGTAAATATACCTACTGCAATTCCCATTTGCAAAATTGTCAAAGAAATACTCTGCGATATGTTTGTAAATAACGTGCAGCACAGTAAATAATTAGTTATCCTTTGTCAATAATGTGAAGG
>NW_007405130.1:0-719 GCF_000475195.1 Diaphorina citri | reverse complement strand
TAAAGAATAGTAGCTAAGATGGAAACTGCTGACTGATCTTAATTATTTATCAATGTAACCAATTTTGGGTACATAACTTGTATGCTTGCATTCATGTCTAGATGTTGCACCAACTCCATGTTTATGTTTCTATCATCCTATCAATATTTGACTTTACTTTGGAAGCCTCTCTTTGATTTCTCCATTTACTAAAAATAACCAAAGGCCTATTCCAAAAATGTGAGAAGTCCTAATGGGGAAAAAAGCAAAGTGTAACGTTTAGAGTGAGAAGTATTTCATGGCACATACCCAGGTGTTAATCTAATACAAAAATCTTTTCCTTCCTTTTAACCTTGGTTATATTTTTCATTTGTCCTCATAGACATAGATTTCTCTTTGATTTCTCCATTTACTAAAAATAACCAAAGGCCTATTCCAAAAATGTGAGAAGTCCTAATGGGGAAAAAAGCAAAGTGTAAAGTTTAGAGTGAGAGGTATTTTATGCCACATGCCCAGGTGTTAATCTAATATAAAAATCTTTTCCTTCCTTTTAACCTTGGTTATATTTTTCATTTGTCCTCATAGACATAGAATAACTATTTCCAATCCTCCACACTTGGTTGTTGTTGTTAACGTTATTGACAAGGATCAGTCACTCATCTTTCAGCCACAGGAAGGTGGCTACTGGCTACCACCATATGTTTGGTCCATAAAGATGTGGGGTCTAGTTGGGTGCTGTG
>NW_007405129.1:0-719 GCF_000475195.1 Diaphorina citri | reverse complement strand
ACTGAATTAGTTTTCAAACTTAACGATAATTGAACAAACAAAGTTTCGTTCCAAGTTTTAACGCGACGATTTTAGTTAGTTAGTTTGTTTGTTTGTTCATACCTCTCAAATAGTTTGTCTGATTTTAAGTGCTCTACCTAATACAAGTAGAAGACTCAGTACTCAGTATCTTTGTGATGCTTCATGAAAGGATGATAACTTTAAGTAACTTATACCCATTTATACTTTTCACAGTTGGGACGGGGGTTTTTATTGTTTATTTAGACAGGCAGATATGGTTTGCCATCCACTAATATGTTCATTTATGATCCACCTACGAACTACAATGTGAAGTTTGCGTATTCAGTCTGAATCTGAATTTTACTAGCAGCGCTTTTTCTTCTATTTCTCCTTTTTCAGTCTCATTCTGGCAGGATAAACAAGGTATATTCTATTCTATTTCAATAATTCATACTTTTATAGCAGCGCTTTTTCTTCTATTTCTTCTTTTTCAGTCCCATTCTGGCAGGATAAACAAAAGGTATATTCTATTCTATTTCAATGATTCATACTTTTCTAGCAGCGCTTTTTCTTCTATTTCTTCTTTTTCAGTCCCATTCTGGCAGGATAAACAAAAGGTATATTCTATTCTATTTCAATGATTCATACTTTTCTAGCAGCGCTTTTTCTTCCATTCTAATCTTTTCTACAATCCACATAGATAACTCTCGCTGTCCCCC
>NW_007405128.1:0-720 GCF_000475195.1 Diaphorina citri | reverse complement strand
GAAAAGAAAAAAAAATGATTCTGAAGTCCTTTAATCTTTTCTTGAAAAAATGTAATTCTTTCACTGTTGATTCAGTCAATTTCTTCAAAGATCATATTGTTTCACTGGCCATCCAAGGTTTTACTTTTTTTGCTTCAAATTAGGTGCTTTAACACTCGTGTCGTTCGCGCCGGAAGTTTTACCTGGATGCTGCAGTTTGCATCAAATTTAGGTACTTTGGTGTTACATAATTATTTTCTTCTTAGACATCTTCTTGATAGAGTGAAGTGAGCTATCTAATTTTTAACTCGGTGATTTTCGAGTGAATTTTGTTCGTCTCTTGGTTTGGTTTGTGTAGACTGCACAAAGAATCAACCCTCCTTTTGCTCGTTTATTCTCCTTCATAGGTATTTCATTTCACAATTCTATTTGAGTAGTATGCTGTGTCATCTGGCAAACCAAACTTTGAGCAGCTCATCTATAAATTGTTATTGATTGTTTCTCTCTACCACATTTCATTTCACAATACTCGCCAGCTCCCATTTTGTAGTGGTCACTGCGCTCGCACTTATTTATTTATTATTTCACAATAGTCTATCAGAGTTATAAGCGTGGGCAACAGGAAAGCTGTTTCATTCCCATCACAGTCCATTCGAAAAATATTGCAAATTCCCCAGAACTTCATTGGCAAAGATCAAACAAGATTGAAAGTTATTTTACACAAAATATTGGAAGGAGAAT
>NW_007405127.1:0-720 GCF_000475195.1 Diaphorina citri | reverse complement strand
GAAAGTCAGCCGTTCCGAGAACGAACATTGTCCCATCAGGATAAAATCCGCCCCGGGCGGGAATCGAACCCGCGGCCTGGCACATACAAGGCAGACGCGCCACCAACCAAAACCAAGCTAACTAGGTTGGCTAGATGGCTAGAGTAGTATGTATAGTTAAAATGTGAGCCGCTTATGCTAGTGAAGTTCAACACCATCCTTCTCAGGGATTGAGCCCTCTTTGTTAAGCCCAAGAGAGCCTTTTTGATACTGGCAACGCTCTCTAGGAGGGATAAAATCCGCCCCGGGCGGGAATCGAACCCGCGGCCTAGCACATACAAGGCAGACGCGCCACCAACCAAAACCAAGCTAACTAGGCTGTCAGTAGAGTTAAAATGTGAGCTGCTTGTGCTAGTAAAGTTCAACAGCATCTTTTTCAGGGATTGAGAGCCCTCATTGTTGAGCCCAAGAGAGCTTTTTTGATACTGGCAACGCTCTCTAGGACATGAGCGCTTCAACTACCTCCAACCCTTTGACGAAATACAGAACCCTTTTTTGCGGAAAATCCCACAGGAAGGAAAACTTGATAAGGGGTAAAATTCAAGGGCGAGGCTGAGCTTCTGTCTCTGTTCAACAGACCCGCCCTTCAATTCTCTCAACCTCCCCTTCTTTTCTGGTTTCTTTTGTGTTCTTATTCCCATCCCCCTTTCTTCCTGTTTTTTTTTTTTTTTTTTTTTTTTT
>NW_007405126.1:0-720 GCF_000475195.1 Diaphorina citri | reverse complement strand
CTATGAGGTTATTTTTGTACATTTAGCAAAAAAATCTCTATGAAGGTACAATATACAACCAAAACATAGGGCAGTCCAGTCCCTCAATAAATTTTATTGATTGTTTCACTCTCACTTATGCATGTGTATGATGTAAGATGTACAGACCTATGTATTTTTGTGCATCCAGTTATACTTGTCTGCACATCCACACCATTGATTGAAAACCTTCGTCTCAATGGTTTTAGCTTCACCATGATCATCATTCATATGATACGCTGAGTAAACTGGTGCCGAGTGCACCTGTAACTTGCAAGTAGTAGTGGTGTAGCTAGGACAATCGCTGCAGCAACTGTAAACTATCGTGAAAATCCAAACCTATGAAAATGATAGACCTCTCACACTGGAGTCCCGCCACTAAGGTCTCCTAGTAGATTGCCAGAGGTCTGTAACATTTTCATTGGTTTAGATTCTTCAGGCGGCTACGCTTCCAATATGCGATGGGCCTATAGACTTAACTTCTTCCATTATCATCTTCTTTTTATCTTGAAACTTGTAGATAAATAAGGTATCCACACCTACGTATATATAGGCTGTTTTGTAGTTCCCTAAAATAAAGTTGTACAGTATTACATGCACAGACTTCAGTCTCATTTGATAGCCTAGGTGTGAAATGGACTTGACACAGAAATGTGTCAGCGCCCACTCAAACATCTACTCGTTATTTTTCTGTGTTTGTTA
>NW_007405125.1:0-720 GCF_000475195.1 Diaphorina citri | reverse complement strand
AGCCCCGCCCTACGATTTATCAAAATTATTATTTGCATACGGCGACAATATAAAATGCAATAAATATGTAATCATTACGATGACGATTATGATAATGATTTTCTGTGATCCTACTTCTTGTGCAAGGTGCTGTTTACGTATGCAACTTGGGACTTCTCTAAATATATGTACGTAAGTCCAAGTGCAATTTACATAAGGGCGACAATATAAAATGCAATAAATATGTAATCATTACAATGACGATTATGATAATGATTTTCTGTGATCCTACTTCTTGTGCAAGGTGCTGTTTACGTATGCAACTTGGGACTCCTCTAAATATATGTACGTAAGTCCAAGTGCAATTTACATAAGTACCTACCGATCACCCTTTTCTTTGCTGTTATTGTTAGGTAGGAGCAAACATAACATTACTTTGTACCTACATTATTAGATACAAATAAAATTGTTTACGTAGCTATAACCACCCAAAGTTGGCTTAATAAACCTAACTGGTTACTAATCAGTATCTTTTCAGTTGCTCCGTGTGTAGATGGGCTTAAACTTTGGATTAAAACTCTCCGCGGAAAGATCGGAACTTACCTATCTGTTAGAAACATAAACTTTTCTGCATACAGCATAAAAAACATGAACTTTCATACATTCAACCCTAAAACATCATTGAACTACGCTCCTTCCTTGTTTTTTTTTTTTTTTTTTTTTTTGGGAAAAAAAAAACTT
>NW_007405124.1:0-720 GCF_000475195.1 Diaphorina citri | reverse complement strand
GCCTCCTCCCCTCGACAAAATCCTGTATACGGCCCTACGGCATTTTTTAAAGAAAAAATCGGTTCATTGACCCCCTTATTTTAATGGAGATTCTAATCTCTGGTAGTAGCGGGTTCGAATTCCCGTGGGAGTGGCCCAACAGAATAAAGTTCGCCCCAGGCGGGAATCGAACCCGCGACCTAGCGCTTACAAAAAATTTCGCAGCCTTTACGTCTCATCTATGCTACTTCAAACTGTCATAATGATCAAGTGCGGTTTTCTTACGGTGTGTTTTATACAAATTATGTCACAGGAAATCCCATGTTTACATACAAATGCACTTTGCATAAATAAGTTCGTAAGATATCTTTTACTAACGTAAATAACATGGTAGGTATCTTCTACCTACTCTACTCAATTCCCTGTAGAAATAGGGAGTTGGGATTTGACTCATTGGCTCAGTAGTTAATTATAAAAAAAAGTGTTTTTTTTTTCATAACCCCAGTCACTCTTTCCCAGAGATATTCCGTGGTTTTAAACCTTTTTTTTTTACTTTTTATTTTACTAATGTATAGCGGAACTATACTAGTAATAAGAAAGTATTGTTTTATTATTAAAAAAAAGTTAATAGAGGGAACTGTAACAACTGAGGTCCTATCGTCCCGAAATGAAAGAGAGAATAAGGGCAGGATAGGAGAAAGCCAGCCGTCACCGACTTTAATCTATTCTCTTCCTCAGCCG
>NW_007405123.1:0-720 GCF_000475195.1 Diaphorina citri | reverse complement strand
AAAAAAAAAAAAAAACCTACCTAGGTAGGTACATAATTTCGAAAATTCATAGTTGAGGTTGATTTTATACGAGCTCTGAGGAAGAATTACAAGGGTAAAGACTAAGAACTACCTATAATAGCTAATTTCCAAAATTCAATAGGTACCTATGCCAAAGGTAGATAGGTAGGAATTTCGATGAAAATAGGTACTCAGCAAGAATCGAACCAAGAGTGCCTTGCCGGTGGTGAACTGTACAAGTGCTGCGCTCTCTGAATTTCACCTCAAACTTCTTGAAATATTATTTTCACTCTCCAACAAAATAATCTAAACATTGTAAACAATGTGATGAAGTTCATGTTGAATCCGCTAGAGAACAGAGTTTATTTTCTTGCTCCTGGAAATACAAGTATTTATTCAGAATATCCAACTCATTTAACTCATTGTAGGTAGTAGATAGAGTTCAGAAATGTTGAA
Organism: Diaphorina citri; assembly: GCF_000475195.1. Lineage (NCBI taxonomy): Eukaryota > Metazoa > Arthropoda > Insecta > Hemiptera > Psyllidae > Diaphorina > Diaphorina citri. The sequence goes on along the minus strand of NW_007405123.1, from coordinate 264 downwards.
GATAAAGGAACAGAAGCCAAGGAAGAACCAACCTCATTTGTGAATGAAGTTCGTGCCCCCCTTTGGACTGTTAGTGGGAGTAATCGGCACTGTTTCCTCAGGTTACCAACTTTTGGTCCATTTTTTAGCAGTTTCGCTCGTGAGGATCCTATGTAGTATGTATTTAATCAGGTTAACACTTAGACAAATGAAAACAACATGAAATCAGTGGATGTGACCAACTTACTTCTCAATCTCGCATCCAAAATACACAAACGTGTCCAT
>NW_007405122.1:0-720 GCF_000475195.1 Diaphorina citri | reverse complement strand
AGTAGATTTGTAGAAGCTCAACCCATCCTTTGGGGCTGGCCAGCCCCTACACCTAAGCCTCAGTTTGTGCTTTTTGTGTGTGACAGGTCCAAGTAAGTATTCAATTTCATATACATTTGATGATTTTATTTTTCATTTTAGACAAATATGATGTCCCTTCAGTATTTTGCATTGCTATCTTTTTGTTTTATCCAGGTTGATGCTCCCTGCACATCTCTGTCATTTTCCCAGAATGGAGAATACCTAGTAACATCCCACGTTGACTATCTAGGTCTCTTCTTGTGGGCAAACAAAACCCTCTTCTCCCACATCTCTCTGCGTCCTATCTATGACACCAGTAACATTCCTAGCATAGAACTTCCTCACTCAAAACCATCAACTGACAACACTGCTGAAGACAATACTGAACTTGATAATGAACAAGATGAAGATAGTGTAGATCAAATAGAACACTTGGCAACATTGTCACTTAGTTCCAACTCGAGATGGCAGAATATTCTCGATATTGACATCATACACAAGAGAAACAAACCCAAGACAGTGGTGAAGAACATTACTAGTGCACCATTCTTCTTACCAACACTTCCAACATCGGACTTGCAGTTTGATTTGTCAGGACTGACCAACCAAGACCAAGCAACTAATGTCAATCTGAATAAATTCAACAATTTGACCGCGTTTGCCCGCCTCCTGTCTAGTGTACAGAATGACAACTATGAG
>NW_007405121.1:0-720 GCF_000475195.1 Diaphorina citri | reverse complement strand
CGGTAAATTAGACAGTCCCCCATTCTCTCTCTACCCATCTGTAGTCTGCTGATACCTAATTGCGGATAGATCACTTATTGCTTAACCCTTGGGCTACCTGGTTGTAAATATTATTTGACCCTTGACCACCTAATTGCTGTCACTTTTTTTCCGTACTTTTTATCATTAACATCCACCATTCCACCATTTCCACCCTGTAATTAGCCCAAGTAATATTCAGTAATCCAACATGTATTCAGTAATCCAAGTTGTTCATATTGATTTGATGTAGAGCCTCCTAGGTATAGATTAATGCAGTCTCCTATCCAGAGGCTACCTAACTCTATTATTGCCAAAAATTTGATCATTTGTGAATGTTATTTTTGAGTGCAACCTTACCCTATAAGTAATAGCCAGAAAGTTGATCATTTATAATTCACCCAATGAGAGAGGGAAAAAATCTGTAGATGTGTATTTTCAAAGTTCAATGTCCCTTGAATTCAGCAGTCACTGCAGTCTTGTAATGCACTTTCTGTGGTTTGACATAAGTAATGCTAAAATGCTCCAACTCCAAATTCAGTTATAGGAATAGCCAGCAAAGTTAGGCTGGAGTGTAGCACACCTGCTATGTATATGTATGTAAGTGCTGGGTCACAGGTTCAATTTGTGCCTGGGTTTGGACTGGTGGACTTAATGCTAAACATATATGGTGGGGTCTTGGAACAACTGGCTTTCTCCTGT
>NW_007405120.1:0-720 GCF_000475195.1 Diaphorina citri | reverse complement strand
TTACTTGAAGTGTCTGTGGTAGGGGTACACCTTAGTAAATAAAAGTTTTATGTTTGTTTTTCTTTCATTTACCCACCTACCTAATTTTAGTAAGAATCTACCCCTTCCACTCAAAATAATAAGCAGGTTAGAGTGTTGTAGGTATAAAAACGCACATCAGTTCTCATTTTGTAACTTTATTTTTCCTACAAAACATAATATTTCCCTGCGGTCCTAAGCTCCGAGGGAAAATACGTTCGTACCTAAAAATGAGAAATAAAAATATATCTCGATTTCCGTAAAATATAAATTCAATCAAACATAGGTAAACATAGGTACTCATGTTCCACCACTTGTTTCCGTAAAATATAAATTCAATCAAACATAGGTAAACATAGGTAGGTACTCATGTTCCACCACTTATATTACCTACAAGTATCTATGTAGGTACCTATATTGTAGGTAGCTATAGAAATTCTTTTGCACTGAAGATATTTCACATACCTTCCTATAGGATGTATTTCAAGATGTATACTGGTACAAGTTTATAGAAACTCAGATAGGACGTAGGATTTAGATAGGATCTACACTTAGAAGTGTAGCTATTTCTCATAGGTAAATAGGTATTGGATTTAAGTTTCATATTTTCGCAGAAAATGAAATTTATTTCCATTGTGTGCTCAGTGAAGCATGCGGTATTTTGAATGTCGTCGTGAAATAGGTATGTGCTCAGGGCTTGAA
>NW_007405119.1:0-720 GCF_000475195.1 Diaphorina citri | reverse complement strand
TTTAATCATCAAATCGGTCTTTTCATATGTTATGTAGAATATGATTGTCTGTAAAATGGTGCTAATAATACATTGATATCTTTATTTAAAAAAAAAGATAAAAAATAAATAGTAAAAGTACTTTCGTCACTAGAGTGACGGTCACTAGTGTGACGCATTGAAATGTCACTAGTGTGAAGTCAAATTTCGATGTTTTTACATACTTTTTTTTTATGATAATGTGTTTTTTTTTGTGCAAATAAATAGGTAAATGTACATACGAATAGTCATTCTTGTGTATTTTTTCACGAGGAATCTGATGGTTTAACTTATAGCTCTATACGACCAACAGTTAAGGAGTTACAGGTTCGATTCTCACTTTTGTCGATAAATTTAACTAATTTTTGACCGAACGAAGTAAAGGTCTATTAGTACGAGATCTAGAGCTGTAAATTTTACCTCATAATATACCAGTTAAATGTTTAAATAAATTCTGCACGTTGGTACACTATACTGAGTATATCTACTCAGGAAGGAGGACTACCTCATTCTAAAAATAAATTTCAAATTCTAGACAGAGATAATAGGCAGATTTTTTTCTAGCTGTATTAGAAAAGAAATTTTGTTTCAAAACTATAACAAACCAATTAATAATTTTATTAATATTATTTTATTTCTTTTTATCTGAGATCTGAGATTGAAAAGAAATCTGATGCAGGTTACTGACAAATAATGGCCAAT
>NW_007405118.1:0-720 GCF_000475195.1 Diaphorina citri | reverse complement strand
AATCCGCCCCGGGCGGGAATCGAACCCGCGGCCTAGCGCTTAGAAGGCAGACGCACTACCAACTAAGCTAACTAGGCTAGATTTTTTTCCGTTCTTGGTTAGGAATCTATGTACTCACATTGAGCTCACCCATACTAAAAGTGGGGCAGGGAAAAGCCACCAGCTCGCGATTGTCCAGGTGGTTAGTGTCCGGATGGGTGACATCCGAATACTAACCACGCGCGAGGTTGCTTAACTCCAGTGATCCATGGTGACCTGGTGCTTTTGACGTGCTATAGCCGCTGGCGCTAGCTATAAAATTATGAAAACGATAAGTAAGTTATAGGTATAGGTATTATTTCCCGCTCACATTTGGCAAAGGTAAATAGCCTGAAGTGAGGGAATTTTGACCAAGCCCGGGAAGTCTGTGTTTTTCTCCCTCCCATTCATATTGCCTCCCTCTTTATTTGAGCTTTCTCCCTCTAATCTATATTACTTTGTCCCTCCCATCTATACTTTATTCCTCCTCATATGATCTTTATTGGTTTAGACTAGAATTTCTCCCTCCCTATTTGAACTTTATCCCTCTAGACTAGAATTTCTCCCTCCTTATCTGTACTTTATCCCTCTAGACTAGAATTTCTCCCTCCTTATCTGTACTTTATCCCTCTAGACTAGAATTTCTCCCTCCCCATATGAACTTTATCCCTCTTGGACTATTCGATATAAATTCTCGGTGAA
>NW_007405117.1:0-720 GCF_000475195.1 Diaphorina citri | reverse complement strand
TGATGTAGTTGTAGATTGTTGATACTCGAGCGATTTAGTTCTATTGTGTTCTTATTGGCATGATCCTGCCGACCTTAATATCTCTTGTGAAAGTAACTATGATGATTGCATATCCTGTTTCTAGTGTAGGTAGGTATGTTGGAAGCAACTAGGGTGACACATCCCAAGAAATACTGGAAGACATTGATGTAGTTGTAGATTGTTGATACTCGAGCGATTTAGTTCTATTGTGTTCTTATTGGCATGATCCTGCCGACCTTAATATCTTTTGTGAGAGTAACTATGATGATTGCATATCCTGTTTCTAGTGCAGGTAGGTATGTTGGAAGCAACTAGAGTGACACATCCCAAGAAATACTGGACTCAAACTTTGTATAGAACCAAAAGTCTCAAAGAGTGTTCATGTGAATTTGGTTGATGATTTAGGAATAGGAAACCTTGGAAATTGCTGCAGGTAAAGTTGACGACAAAAATGTGTAGAATAGGAGACATGTCATGTACATATGTAGGTGGTAAAAGACTGATGGTAAGAGTAGCAGTTTATTTAATAACCCACCGGTAAAATTTTCTACTTGTATGAACTTCAGTTTTGCCTTGAATTCTTCATACAACTAGAAAGCTTCAGTGAAATGTTAATTTCGACGAGTCTGGGAAAATGAAAATGGTTACTAGAAATTCAAGCGCTACGTTGTGCTGTTTCCACTACCGGAGAATTTTTCC
>NW_007405116.1:0-720 GCF_000475195.1 Diaphorina citri | reverse complement strand
TTTGATACACTCTGTTGGTTTGAAAAGTGTTTGACTGAGAGATTTAGCTGATTTTCTGCTAATAAATACTGCTGTATTAAGTTTGATATGAATTGGATACCTCATATATATACGTAGGTAGGAATACTTATATCTTATATGGAATATGGAAGGACGAAAATGGAAATATAGCTACCGTATAGGATAAAAGAAAATTTAATTGTGTTAATCATACCTAAATTCTTGTTACAAATATCGTTCCCTGATTGATATGACTTGATTTGGACTCGAGCTAGTAACTTCCATATCCAAAGTCCACAATTCACCACTGAGATGGTTTGTTGTAGGTACAATGACACCTACACTGAACAAAAATCTTTCCGTTTCGTGTCAACAGTCTACCGTTGATCCAAATTTAAATTTTATGCCAAAAACTCCAGACAGAGTCTTGTTTTATGCTCTTCTTTAAACCTTATTCCTACATCTAGTATACTGTTACAGAACGCGTCTAGAGAGAGTATTTAGCTATGTATGTTGTATGTATAATGTATTAACTAAGAACGTGAAGCCTCGAGAAGTAAAATCAAAAATGATACTGGTAGCGCAACCTGGTAGAATTCAAATAGAACTAGTTACAATTGTGAATCTTGAAATCAGGGCTCCCCAACTTCCTTGTTTATGCGTACCAGATGCTATGTAGAAAGGTACTTCTCGGCCCGCGGGTTGATAACCCCTGTACTA
>NW_007405115.1:0-720 GCF_000475195.1 Diaphorina citri | reverse complement strand
AGAAAGCCAGCCGTTCCGAGAACGAACATTATACCATTGGGATAAAATCCGCCCCGGGCGGGAATCGAGCCCGCAGCCTAGCGCTTACAAGGCAGACGCACTACCAACTAAGGTAACTAGGCTGGCTTATCTAGAAGTTTTCAATTTCTTCCTAGCTAAAATGCCTGCCTTGTATAATAACATATTTGTACAGAAAAATGAAGGGTATTACCTAAGTAACTATAGATGTAAAGTCGATACATAGGTAGGTAGGTAGGTATCTATGATAGCTAAAAACTAGAAATGATATGAGAAATGGACTAGACCTCAAGGTCGTATAGGTCAATAAAGAAAACCGAAAAAAAATTTTCTTTTTTTTTTTTTTTCTTTTCACCCGATTCAATTAATCACGCCTACAGCCCGTTCTACAAATGGTGGGAAGGTGATTAAGGTGTCTCCAGAAAGGTCTCGTCGAGGAGAAGTGCCTTTTCTTGGTTTCATCTTCTTAGCACTAAAGGGAGACCCGCTAGGGAGGAAAAAGTGACTTTTAGGGGAAAATTTCAAACTTTTCGATCGAGTTGATTAATAAAGAAGTTTTGTGCCACTGGGAATCAATTATCTTAGTGGCCGAGCGGTTGGGTGTGTCTACTTTTACTGCTCTAATGTGATGATAAGTGTGATGGGTGGGGGTTCGAATCCCAGCGAGGTCATTTTTTTTTACATAATTTTATCATTTAAAAA
>NW_007405114.1:0-720 GCF_000475195.1 Diaphorina citri | reverse complement strand
GGGAGAACGGGCTCTAGTCTTGATTTTAAATCATTACATGAAAGTAAAATCAAAAAATCAAATCAAGAATAATAAAAACTGAATATTAAACAAATTAGATAGGTACATAGGTACTGATTTTCATTAATCACGATCGAATAAACTACGGGCTAAAGAATTCCCGGAGGGACGGGCCCAGCTTGTTTTATGTTATATGTGTTTAACTGTATGGTTCGATAGTATAATACATAAGGTTTACTTCAAAGGACCTTGCTTAATTTTGAATAAGTGTTTCTTAGCGGGACATTCTGAACAGATGAGGTTTGTTCTCGGAACAGCTGGCTTTCTCCTATCTTTTTTCCTTCTCTCTTCGCTTCGGGGACGATAAGACCTGAGCTGTTACAGTTCCCTCAATCAAAGCTCTTGAAAAAGCCATTTTAATTGATTCATAAATAATGGTTGCTTGCTATCAAAGGCTGGGTCTATCACCCAAATGACTATCAGGTCATTTTCCCAGAAAATAAAGAAATGGAGTCATTAATAAAATAAAATAAAACAATCAATCTCATCTTGAAAATTTCTTTTCTTTGTAGGCCAGAAGTGATCTGTGAGAATCTGGCCAACGCTAATTTCGGTGCCGAGTACCTGTCTGGTGCTCAGGACCAGAAGGCCCGTCTAGCCTCTCTCGACTCTTTCAAACGGGGAAAGGTAAGACCGTCATTACTTTATATACGCTAGGTC
>NW_007405113.1:0-720 GCF_000475195.1 Diaphorina citri | reverse complement strand
AAATTGTCTTCCAGCTTTTTCCATGAGAAATTGTTCTTTTTTTAATATGTCCTTTTTTTCAACTTTTCCTAGAGAAACTGTGTCCTCTTCTTTGCTAGAGTTCTTAAATCTGTTTTCGGTGTCTCGTATATCGTCTGATTCGTTTGACTTGTTCGACTTTATTGACTCATCTTTGTATCAATGTACTATGTATCATCATTGGTCAATTGGTTATTGTACCTCCCTATAAAATCTTTTATTCCTTAATGACGAAATTACCTACCTATATCAAAATCCTTTGTTCTGATAATGACGAAATTCGTCAGGAATGTCGTTTTTCGTCCTCAAAGCTCTCGTAGACAATAAATGCTCGATAAGGTATTTGTTTCTCATTGGATTTTTTGTACTTATACTTTTTTGTTTGTTGTATTTCTAGGTTCTCATAAGTTGTCTTTTCAATTTGATTTTTGTTGTATGTTTTGTTAGTTGTTGTATGTTCTGTTTAGTTATTTGTATTTCTATGACCGTATTTGTATAGGTTATTATTATAGGACAGGGGTTTCCAACTAGCAGCCCGCGGGCCACATGTGGCCGCCGAGTCCATTTTCGTGGCCCGCGAAGCTTTTTGGGATTTTGCGTGCAAGACCAGTGTAGTTATTATTGAGTCATGGAAACTGACCCCCTTTAGTGTTCAGCTACAATTAGGAGAATACTTTTTGAAAAATTTCGGCTGCGGCGCTC
>NW_007405112.1:0-720 GCF_000475195.1 Diaphorina citri | reverse complement strand
TATGAGTGAGAGGAAGTGAGGATTATATTCTAGCAGGACTCCATATGGTAAAATTAAATACCTAGATCTCTCAAAAATTAAAATTGACTTTGTTTGTTTAATTATCAATTTTCATATTTCAAGTATCTAACTGATGGAACCTATCAAGTTAAAAAACACAAATAGTACCTACTCGAGTGACTTAAAAGAAAAAGTATTTTCATATTTCAAGTATCTAACTGATGGAACCTATCAAGTCCAAAAACACAAATAGTACCTAAGTACTTGAGTGACTTAAAAGAAATAGGTTTGGTGTTGATAGCATCTTGGGTGTAAAATAGTAGATGTCTTCCAAGCATCCTAACATCTAGACTTACCTATCCTCAGATCAAGTTCACTCCTCACCAGTACAGCATCACTTAATCTTTGGTTTGGTTCACTTAGTGTGGCCATAGCTCTTCTAACAGATGGACCAGTGATTTCAGAGAATTTTGCTCTGTGAATATAAATTATAAGGAAATTACTTAATAGGTAATAGAATTACTTATTAAGTATGTAATAGGACATTTGAATACTACAAAAACCCTATAAGTAAGTTAGGTTAAGAAGAGAAAGACCAAGGAGCTGAAGATCCAATTACTTACCTCAATACTTGAATATTATGCTTTACTTCTTTACAAACTTTGATTATTTCAAATCCAATATTTTCCCCTTCTCTGTCACAATCTGTCCATATTACAA
>NW_007405111.1:0-720 GCF_000475195.1 Diaphorina citri | reverse complement strand
ATGATAGAAACAGGGAGAGAAAGAAAGAGAGAGAGAGAGAGAGAGAGAGAGAGAGAGCGAGAAAATCATGTTCTGAGGAAAACATCCTGTGGTCACAGTTTTATTCGATCGCAAAAAATGTCAAACTCTCTCTCTCTTCTTCTTCCTCTCCCTTTTCTCCTCTCTCCCTCTCTCTCTTTTTTTCTCTCTTCCTCCATTTTGTTCTTTTTTTCTTTCTCTCTCTTTCTTTCTTCCTCTCCCTTTTCTCCTCTCTCTCTCTCTCTTTCCCTCTCTTTTCCTTGTCTTCCCAACTATCTCTGTGCTCATCTCTGTCTTTACATTTCGTTCTCATCCCCTCTTCATTCCCCTCTCTCTCTTTCTCTCTCTCTTTTTTCTCTCTCTCTTTCTCTCTCTCTTTCCCTCTTCTCCTTACCCTCTCTACAATATTATCTCTATTTCCATCTCATTCTCTCTCATCTACTGTCTCCTTTCCTCTCTCTCTCTCTCTCTCTCTCTCTCTCTCTCTCTCTCTAACCTTCTTCTCTCTCATTTATCTAATGTCATTGTAGAGGTCGCAAACTGTTAAGTTATGCATAGTTAGACTCCCTCTCTCTCTCTCTCTCTCTCGCCCTCTCTCTCTCTCTCGATCTCTATCTCTCTTTCTCTCTCTTGTCTTGTATAGCTACCTAGATACTGACCACCAAAAAACAAACACAAGCTAAAAATACATTGTGTACTTTT
>NW_007405110.1:0-720 GCF_000475195.1 Diaphorina citri | reverse complement strand
CTAAATAAACATCTGCCTTGTCAGCGCTAGGCCGCGGGTTAAATTCCCGCCCGGAGCGGATTTTATCCTCAACAGTTTCGTTCTCGGAACGACTGGCCTGCTCCTATAAGACCTTAATAGGAGTTACAGCTCCCTCTGTCAAACCTCCTAAAGAATACAGGTTGGATAGACAAAGCAGTGTCAGTAAAAGATCTCTAGATAACCGAACAAACAGATTCTACATTTTCTACAGTACCTAGATAGATTCATGTTCATGAATATTGGCAAGGTCTTTCTACAACTGATGGACACTGTTACACGAGACGAGAATGCAAAATGAGACACAGGAAGGCCGAATGAGACATTGACGGAAGTGCCAAAGTAGTCAAAGTACCAGAGGATCTTGAAAGGAAGTAGACACCCCGAAGAACCAAGATTTCCCAGAATGATACTATATGTTAATACGGAGTGCTGATGAGTGTTTCTATCATCTATGAGGGCGTTGTCATGTTCAACGGGTATCAAATATCAAATGTACGTGCGTTATGTCCGTGGGACATGCACAAAAAGCCCAGTCCTCACTATCAGGTAGACCTGACAGGTACGGCTGAAAAGGTCCGCCTGTCAGGTCTACCTGATGAGGACACATACTATGATGAATGCCTGGCCTTAGGTGTAAGGGCAAACAGCCCCAAAGGACAGGTTAAGCTTCTACGAATTTTCGAATGTCCGTGGGATCTG
>NW_007405109.1:0-720 GCF_000475195.1 Diaphorina citri | reverse complement strand
CGAATCGCGATATTGCCAAAATGTCCGCTTTAAAAATCAAAAAGTTACGGGTTTTTTTGTTTTTCGAAATTTCGAACAAGCTCCGAGAAAATCAATTAAAACATAAATTCTGGGACACCCTGTATATTACAGCATTGTATAAATGATGATTTTAACATCTCCACCAATAAATAGTACAATATTGTAGAAAAAGTGATTTTAACATCTCGACCAATAAATTAGTACAGAATTGTAGAAACAGTGATTTTAACATCTCCACCAATAAATATTACAGCATTGTATAAATGATGATTTTAACATCTCCACCAATAAATAGTACCTACAATATTGTAGAAAAAGTGATTTTAACATCTCGACCAATAAATTAGTACAGAATTGTAGAAACAGTGATTTTAACATCTCCTCCAATGAGTTAGGTAATACAGTATGTAGAAATGGTGATTTTGACATCTCCACCACTTTCCACAGCACATTACGTAATGTATTGTATCCTTTGACAAACAATTTGGTTTAGTATACTTTACATGCCTTTGGCTGAATCTGGTTCAAAAGAAAATAACTTCATCAACTTGAAACTTAGGCTCTTGGTGCTTTGCAGCACCATGCGAGGTTAGCTTTGGATATTAATTTGAATTTAAAGTTTTAGCAGAGAAAATCATCTGAAAAGAATAAATTTCAAATCAAATGAGAGAAAAGGTTAAAGCAGAGTTTGGGTGGGGA
>NW_007405108.1:0-720 GCF_000475195.1 Diaphorina citri | reverse complement strand
AATGAATCACGATTCGTTAGCCACGGAAACACACGAACCGGGGGGACACGAAGAATGCCGAAACTGCCACCGATCGGACCCGAACACGGACGCGGATATCTCCGAGTGTTGTCGGACGTGCTACAGGCCTTCGATCGACTACTCCATGCTTGACGAATCCTGTCATATCCCGGTAATAAAATCCATCGACAAGATCATTACAACGTTGGAGAATGTGTTGGAACCGCTTGAACAAATCACGGATTCGGCAACAGAGAGTGAGATCAGCTGTGGTTATAAGCGGCGTGGCTCAGGGAAGTCGGCTGGGACCGCGGGCCCTGGACATGTGGAGAACTTGAACCTGCTCATCGCCAAACTCAATCATATCAACGGTAAGCTTTTCGTAGTAAGATTTCTGTTTCTAGCTTTCTAGAATTATGTAGAAATTTTAACTGCAACTTGGATCGCCGCATGTTTAGCTAGCAGTAGGTCTTGTTCATTGCAGGTAGCACTTGATTTTGGACAGACGAGAAGGTGGGTCATAAATGTCGCACCCCGCTTAATAACTACTCTTTGAACCACCAACCTCCAGATCGGGTTACTTTCCGGTGTTGACCCAGCACCAAAATCGGAAGCATTGTGTCTCTTCTAGCCCATCTGATGAGAGGCATACTACAGGATGGGCATGCTACGATACAGGCCAGACGAGTCTAAAGTAGCAGTTGTTTCATTGCTACGAAA
>NW_007405107.1:0-720 GCF_000475195.1 Diaphorina citri | reverse complement strand
TATGGCACGAATCTTGGCTCGTTTACCCAAATCATTAATTCCGTTTTGTAAGGCTCCATTAAGCTTTTCTTTCAGCTTTATACCATTTGTTACTTTTACCTCCTTTGCTAGATCAACAGAAAATCTATTGAGGTCACCACCAAGGCCAATAGAATCACAAAGAGTTGTTTCCAACCCATCCTTGACTCCAGCATCCGATGTCTTTTCAACTTTCTTATCACCTCTTTTGTTTATATTATTTGTGTTTGGATCACTTTCACTACTTGCACTGGATTTTTCCCCGATAGTTGAGATAGTTTTAACTTTATCACCGACTTTACCAAGTGCAGCATTTTGACTAGCAGTAGTTGCATTTGTTTTTTCACCATTAGTTCTAAATTTATCACTAAAATTCGATACTTTATTCCTAAAATCACTTTCAATGTGTTCACTTTTATCACTACTGTTTTCAACTTCACCACTCAGGGTACTGTTGTTCGTTCTTTTCCGCTTTTTCGACATCCCAGTGTTTCTAACGCCACTGTTGTTGTTAAAAGTTGTTATATTTAGAATGATGTAATTGTACGTGGATTTTACACTGCTTTTCATTGTTTTTACACTTGCAACTTTAGTTACTTTTAACAATTTTACTTTTGATTAGTACCTACGTAAATATTTATACTTTTTTTTCTGAGATATTACAAACAAGTTGCTTTTCAAAATTTCTAGGGGGGGGGGGGG
>NW_007405106.1:0-720 GCF_000475195.1 Diaphorina citri | reverse complement strand
AACCCCCATCAGATCCATAGGAAGAAAATTTTGTACCTTATGAGGTAGAAAAAATGTACCTCAGCTCCGGCTCTACTACCTACATAATATGTATGCATACATTTCTCTTACAAGCTCACAGTTCAAATAACCTTATTACAACATTGTCCCTCAGCAGCCTCTCTGGTCGAGTAGTTGATGCGTTGGCTTCTCGTCCAGGAGGTACCGGTTCGATTCCCGGTCCGGGTCGAATAATTTGACGAACTCAAATGGTTCGATACCGGGTAAATGCGCAAATAATAATACTGACTTATCCTGGGGATTTTTGAAGTAAAGGGGCTTTTCAGCCCTATCCCGAAAGTGCCTGGGAATAATTCAGATATTATTATTTTTTTAAATTTCAAGGATTTTTTTTTTTCTTTCACCTCCCCAAGTGTTTTAGGTTAAATTTAACAACTGGAAAGCTGGAAACCCGTCTAATATGGAGAGCTCTCAAGCTTAAATTAAAAACAGCGGAGCGAACGACTTACTAAAGGGGGGGGGGAACAAACAAAAGACCAGAGTTTTTATTTATATTTACTAGAGAGCTCCAAACCTACCTACAACGACTACTTTGGGTGATTCCTTAGGGTTCATGGTTCTTACCTACAACGACTACTTTGGGTGAATCCTTAGGGTCCATGGTTCTTACCTACAACGACTACTTTGGGTGAATCCTTAGGGTCGATAGTTCTTACCTAC
>NW_007405105.1:0-720 GCF_000475195.1 Diaphorina citri | reverse complement strand
TGTACAGTAAATTATAAATAATAAAGAGTGCAAATAAATAACTATTGTAAACTTACTGGAAATGGAAAGTTGCAAGAAATGGAAAGATGTCTACGATACCTATAGTAGTAAAGCTCGAAGCAATTAACGTGACAGCAACAGAAGGACATTCCTATTACAACTTTGTTGGAAATTGTCGCATATGACACGAACAATAAATGCCAACTACTTCATTAAATTTTCGAAATAACTTCGGGTTGAATTTAGGATTCAGAAAAAACCTATTGTTCCCATAGATTTATCTCCCTTATAGCTCCTATTTATTCCATTTAGTTCTAAAATTTACTGACGTGAATTAGGTACTTAGGTAGGTATAAAAAGTGAACTAGGAACTAGGTATACTGCCTACATAAAAGGTAAGTTTGAATCTCTCCCCACAGACATAAAAAAAATTGTATGAAAAAGGAACAATGTAGTTATCATAAGCTACAAAAAAATCTCGTAAAGTATTATTTTCTGATAACGAATCTAATATTTTTTTTACGAATCATTCTACCCTCAAAACATGGAACATTAGAGCTTTACAACATGAAATGAAGTTTCCTTTGTAATAAAGTTATGTTTTCCATTGTTCACATCTAAACTCGGTAGATATGTAACTACTCGTACCTACAGCGAATTTTCTACCTTGAATAAAAATTTATTGTTAGAGATTGTCAAAAGTGATATAATGTCCAAGAA
>NW_007405104.1:0-720 GCF_000475195.1 Diaphorina citri | reverse complement strand
TGTTACCTTGTCCGCCATCTGAAGTCATAAATCTCCGACTGGGGAGGGAATGTGGCCAGCATTCCTCAGCGTTGTCCCGTTGCCAACAATACATGTGAATAATCAAGGAAAACGGGCTTCACACTCTTGATCTAAAGTCCTCGCGGGTCAACCAGGTCAGGAATGAAATGGACTGAGGTGTACAGATCGCAGGGCCGTCTACGGGTAGATTCGTAGAGGTTTATCCTATCCTTTAGGGCTGCCCCTACACCTAAGCCTCGGATTGCGCTTTTTTGTGTATGGAGTTAAGCCCGTCTACGAGTTACCTGGATCTTGGGGATAACTCAGACAATGATGCTCACCCCGTTTTTTTTCAAATGGCAAAATACGAGTAGCCTTAAGATCTAGCCATATAACCAGAGACGAGAAAACATGAAGAGATTTTCCTTTCTGGAAACAGACCACTGCTTCAATGGAAAGATTGAATGGAAAGCGAATGGAGAAGTGGTCAATTTTTAAGTGGTCAGTGGTCATTTTTCCCGAAAGGAAAATACACCTAGGCAGTTTGAGCTAGGCACCTAGCTAGGCAGTACCTATATTAGACAGTTTTAGCTACGTTTTTTATTTTGTGAAGAAAAAAATCCTGGTTCCGGCCCCTTTTCTGAAATGGAACCAAGGGGACCCCCCCTGTTATTGGCCCTGTGTTTTCGAATGCATAAGGGGTGCTACGTAAAGAACGTG
>NW_007405103.1:0-720 GCF_000475195.1 Diaphorina citri | reverse complement strand
TTAGTGTGTCTCTACTGAATCAATTACTAGGCCTCTCTGTGTATCCCACCTATGACCTTGAATACAAGATGAGCCATAGTAGTTAGAGAATATGTTATGGTAGAAAGAAAGAAAACACACATACACACAATACATGTTTTCCTTTCTAGAAACTGGGAAACGTATAGGACAGATAGGAGGGGGAGAGGGAGATACACACAATACATGTTTTCCTTTCTAGAAACTGGGAAACATATAGGTCAGATAGGAGGGGGAGAGGAAGAAAAAAGATGTGAGACGAAGAGAGAGAGGAAGGGGAATAGAGATACAGCAGAGAGAGAGAGAGCAAAATATAGAGAGATTTCCTGTTTATTTGTAGAAGAAGAATAAAGATGTGAGAAGAAGAGAGGAAGGAAGGAGGGGGAATAAAGAAAAGTACAGCAAAGAGAGAATGAGAATAAAATATAGAGATTTCCTGTACTGCATAATTGAGGAGCTGGGTGAAAAAAGGGCAATAAATGAAAATCATCGAACTGAGATATTTAACTTTAAAGTTTCCAAATTTTCATCAAAATCTTTGAAAAGCATGTTTACAAAAAAACGCTGTAACTCATTGAAAAAAAAAGTTATCACTGCAGTTCAAATGCTGGAAGATAGAGCGCACCACGTTCTATTCAAAAAACCATTTTATGCAAAAAGGGCAAAAAATCCATATTTCCCTTTTTGCACCCAGCTCCTCGA
>NW_007405102.1:0-720 GCF_000475195.1 Diaphorina citri | reverse complement strand
GAAAATCCAGGAATTAGTGACCAATATGGAGGAATTAGTGAAGGAGGTCCAAGCATTTGTGACGACTTTGGAAGAAGTGGCGGAGATTCAAGACTGAATGAAGATGATGATTTTCTAACACAGGCCGTGTCGGTAGCTATCTCCAAAAAGGGACTGAGTGCATAGGAGAGAAGCTCGAACGAAAGGAACAGAACAGGTAATGTGTGATAGAAGTTAGAAATACATGGTAGGACTCGGTAATTTTGTGAAGGTCCATTTTTGGATATTGGATTGTAAAATAAATAGTAATAATAATTAAAAAATCCCTGTCAAGGTATAGAATTTGTAGTTGTTACAAATGTCGGAAATTTTGACCATTCTGTCACGGTCGCCAAAATATCTAGTTCCCACAAAAACCTGTACTAAAGCATAGGAAATCCAAGATGGTGCTACACAGGAATCGGTTCCGTTTATGGAAGTTTCCTGATGAGAAAATACATTTCGTACAAATGTACATGATTTCCAAGATTCTCATTATTATTTGTTTTCCACGCAATCCAAAATTTGGAATGGCAGAAATTGCCCTAGGCAAGAATCTTTTGTAAAGTCTTGTATATTTATGTACATTGAATTATAACTCATAGTATAAACTAAATAGAATAGAATATATCTTGTTTACACTGTCAGAATAACTAAATGGTACTTTTTGTTTCCCTACTTTCTACAGCTACAGATTTTTTT
>NW_007405101.1:0-720 GCF_000475195.1 Diaphorina citri | reverse complement strand
TCTAGTTTTTTCTCTGATTTTCCTTGTCTTCCAAAATGGTTATTTGAGGACTCCAAATCACGTTCTTGGATCTTCCAGTTTTGAGCCTCAGGAAAAATTTTAAGTCTCTATTAAATCTGTAAAGTATAAATTTATGAAGGCTATGAAGCTCAAATTAGGGATGGAAACATTAATCTAATTCAATTACTTGGGTTTTTCTAATCGGTTTTTTTGTGACATAACTACGGAAAAAGTTTTTCCTGTCAGGTGAAACCGGTCCGACAAAGCAAAATAGTTACCATTCCATAGACAGTTGGTAAAATAAGTAGACAAGAATTTAGCAGAGAAACTATATGTGGGTATAGGTAATAATTGGTCATTTACATAGTGTTTATTTACCTACGTGGGACATTTCACGTTTACCTGCTTCTATCCTACTGACCAAAGGTACCTGACTGATGAATTTGTTGCGCTTCATTTCAAGGTCTCGGGTAAGGATCTTTACGATAGGTATATCTATCAGTTTATCAATTAACATCTGACATCCCAGGTTTAATATCAGATATTTAATTAATATCTGATAGTTGACACAATTCAGTGGTAGGTATCTCATATTTTCCATCGTTTCTATCATTTTAAGACTTCCTGTGAATTAGGAAGCTAGGACCTAGGAAATGCCTTGTTGAGTCCAGGCCATCTGATTATCTTTATATCGTCGTAAAATTAATTTCAAGCTCGTGG
>NW_007405100.1:0-720 GCF_000475195.1 Diaphorina citri | reverse complement strand
TATCGCAAAAAAGAAAAAAAAACTAGTATAGCTCGCTATACTGTAGTAATAGAAAGTAAAAAAAAAACTTGCAGTTACTGATTGCAAACATTATAGCGAGTTACTCTGGTGGTGATCAATGACCCATCGAATGAGAGACATCGTCTGCCTTGTAACCGCTAGGTCGTGGGTTCGATTCCCGTCCTGTGTGCGTATTGTCCTAAACAGATAATGTTCGTTCTCGGAACGGCTGGCTTTCTCGTGTCCTGTCCTTCCTTCACTAACGGGACGAAAAGACCTGTGCAATTAAAGCTCCCTCTATCAAACCTCCCATAGTAAATAAAATCGGAGATATGTTAGCCTTACCGCGTGAAACGGTAGCATAATAGATCAGTTGCGCTTACTTGGGTGATGTTTCAAAGTCATAGAGCAGGAAAAATGAGGACCAACGGAATTTTTCTTTTTCTTCTACGACTTCTAGATCTCGAGATAAATCGATTTAAAAAATACCGGTAAATCGTGAACTTTGACATCACGGCATACGCTCTCGTAGGCGATGACGTCACATCAAATGTACCGAGCAAAGCTCCCTCGCAGGCAACACATTAATCTGTTTGTCCGCATGCATTTCTGCGCAATTCATGTTTGTGCGCATACGTTTCAGCGCATCTCCTGAAGTCTGACGTCAGAGTTCAGGACTCTGACGGAAAATAAAAATTGAATTTTCGACCTTTTACAGTA
>NW_007405099.1:0-720 GCF_000475195.1 Diaphorina citri | reverse complement strand
TCACTGTGAGCCTTTAAGATATTTCACCAGGGAGGTCTTGAATGCTCCTAGACTTTGTGAGTCTCTTATATCCCTATGGAGAGAATTCCATAATCTAACTGCAGATACATGGTAAGAATTACCATATACCTGAGTCCTATGTCTTGGAATTTCCAGGAGATTCAGATTATGTGCTTTCACTTTAGAGGAGGTGGATGCTCCTCTTTAGATTTTTCTTTAGGTCTTATAAGTGATTCTTAGAATTCACTTTAGATTTTTCAATACGATACAATAAGTGCTCAAGTGTATGTACCATTATTACAACCATTACAGTTACATTCTTTTCAATTACCTCCTTTTTCCTGTATCCACTGTGTACATTTCTTGTTTTTCAAGTCGAAAGCCATAAAACCCACAGATGGAAAGCTATAAAAAGCAGCTGTGACTTCGAAATAGAGAAAGAGGTTCTGACGTAAGCGGAAAATTGAGCCTCGTCTATTGAGAAAATCTGGTGTGAACATCACACGACACTTTCCTTATCCTATTGAATGGTGCTTATTTGGGGTGTTCTGTTGTAACATTTAACAATATCTCTAACCGTTTAGTCGATATAGCTGAAAACCGCCAAAAAGCGGTCGAAACCCGCCAAAAAGCGGTCAAAAAACCACCAACCGCAGCACCTATTTTAACCAAACGTTTTGTATTGCATCCTTGTCACATTTGTGAACTACATACCAAATT
>NW_007405098.1:0-517 GCF_000475195.1 Diaphorina citri | reverse complement strand
TATGTGACTTTTTTTACTTCGCGCCTTTTAAAACTTCACTAGGAACACTCCTTAAGCAAGTATCTTCCCTCTTATAAAGGATTTTTGTAATGTCCCATTGACGCGCCTTATGCACAACTACCCTAAATAATGAATAAGTACCTAGATATCTTGATGGTACACTTTCTAAGATGTCCTTGAACAGATGGCATTTAAGTATGTTGATTTCTCAAAAACAGTAACACTTTCTAAGATGTCCTTGAACAGATGGCATTTATGTTGATTTCTCAAAAAACAGTGTCTCACACTGCTTAAGTAGTTGGGCAAAGATAACTACTTAACTGATAGAAGTAACTGTAACAAGGATCTAGGATTGATTATATTGAAATTCAAATATCAATAAATTGCCATCTCTCATACAACAGCTGTTCCTGTCCAAAAGAGCCTGCTAAGATAAATCTTTATAGAGGTGTTCTAACCCAGTGTTTCCTCCAGGTTGGTTGTGCGGGACTGCTGTTCTTGCGTTTTTTTTTTTTTT
>NW_007405097.1:0-720 GCF_000475195.1 Diaphorina citri | reverse complement strand
ATAGTTATGAATGGGTCCCTTTAATCCATTGAAAGGTAAATGAGTATGAAAGATGATTCGATTGAGATCATACAAAACGTAGGAAAGTAACAAACCTGCGAACAAGCTTACAGGTTAACTTAACATTAACATGAACCTGCAGAGTCTGCAGACCAGGGCCTTAGCTTAAAATAACAATGATGGTGGGTTTCAGTAATGACCTAATGAGAGAATTTTTAATGATCCAAAACGATTTTTGGACAATTAAAAACTTCTTTTTGAATAATTAAAAATTCTCCCGTTAGTAAAATTTCTCATTAGGTCATTGGTGAAGCCCACGATGAACAGTGTATTAAAACAATAAGTAGTCCCAATATCTCACCCATGTCTCAGCTTCAATAAAAAACGCCTCAACGATGCCTCAGATCTGCTGTGAATCCTAGACTACTTGCCAATGACTTGGATAGAACACATTCCACGCAATGCCGGTTCCAAACAGTATAACAGACACTACCAGGGCTCCCCAGAACAGCGCTCTCTCATGAGACTTGACCTCTAGGTTCCGCAACAAGTAGAGGCCTACCAACAACCCTGCCAGGGCTCCAGCAATGTGTGCCGTGTAGCCAATCTGTGAAACCAAATAGGAAGAAAGGAATAAGCATCAGGTCTCTATCGTTTTCATAAGTTTGGATTCGGGCGGCATCGCGCTAATAAAAGTCCCGTGACTACGCTTCCATTTGG
>NW_007405096.1:0-720 GCF_000475195.1 Diaphorina citri | reverse complement strand
TTAGCCACTATTTTATTTTCTTTTCTTTTATTCAAATATTATTTTTGTCTTATTTTTCGAGTCGCCACAAGTTTGAGTTTTATTGTGCTAAATATAGCACAATAAAACTTGTGCTAAATACAGTTTATTTTTATTTTAATTATTGTTTTATTTACTTTTTTACCCTAGATTTTTAGATATTTTAGAATTTAATTTGAGCTTTAAGCCAATACAATCTATGTGGTTACTTAGGTGGGTAGATAATAAAATAGCTATATTAGGTAATTTTATTCATTTATTCATCTATGTTTATTTATTTATGTATGTGGATTTATTTATACACACCTATTTTACTTTTCTATTCCTTGAATTTCTAAAATTTAAAGAAAACACTTCACAATCTGATTCAAAAAGTTAAGTGACAAATGCAATAAATGCAAAAACGGAAAAATTCTTTCACAAGAAAGCTAGAAAAAAATTCCACCTGCTTCAAACTTTCAAATGTGGCTTTGAAAAGAAACTTGCTTTCACAAAAGTTTTGTGAATTTGCAAAAGATAAAAAAAAAACTGCAAAATAGGTAATAATAATAATAATTTCAGGGAAAAAAGTCAACAGCAGAAATACAGGAAACTTTTCTTCTGATATTACCTACTTACCTATTTATTTATTCTAACATTTATTCAAATATTTATTTATTTACTTATATAATTAATTAAGAAATTCGCAGTTTAAAACTTTGA
>NW_007405095.1:0-720 GCF_000475195.1 Diaphorina citri | reverse complement strand
TTCTTTTTCCTTCCTCCTATTCTTCCTCCTCGTTTTCTTCCAGTCCTACTTCTTCCTCTTCCTTCTCCCCTTCTTACTCGTCTTTTTCGTAACCTTTATTGGTCCTACTCTTCTTTCTCTTTCTTTATTCTCTTTCTTCTCCTCCTCCTCTTCCCCTTCTTCCTTTTTCTCCTTCTTTTCTTACTTTTCCTCCTATGTTTCTCTCTCCTTCTAATATTACCCATCTTCTTCTTCTCTTTTCATTATACTTTCCTTAGTCTTCTTCTCTTTTCATTATCCTTTCTCTTCATCTTCTCTTCTTCCTCCTCTTTCTTCTTCTCTTCCTTCTTAATTCTCCTCCTCCTCCTCCTCTTTTTCCTCCTCTTTCTTCTTCTCTTCCTTCTTAATTCTCCTCCTCCTCCTCTTCCTCCTTCTCCTCCTCTTCTTTCGTAATTCTCCTCCTCCTCCTCCTCTTCCTTCTTAATTCTCCTCTTCTTCCTCCTTCTCCACTTCATCTCCTCCTCCTCTTCCTCTTCTACCTTCTTCGACCCAGCACAAATTTCGGAGGAGGGGTGCTTTGCAGAGCTAACTTTAGAGACTGTGGGTACTTGAGTTGTGTTTTGTGTACTTATAGTGCTAAAATCATAAGAGCAAATAAAAGCACACAAATAACTAAATGAAATCAGACAGAACTCTGTAGATGTACCACACAAAAACCTAATGAACCAACAACAGTTTGCC
>NW_007405094.1:0-720 GCF_000475195.1 Diaphorina citri | reverse complement strand
CACATGGTTTTTGACTTCAAATCTTTATTTGTTTGGGTCAAATCATGTAACCTTTTGAGCCACTTTTACTGGTCCAATGAACTTGAAACTTGGTACACCTGTGTATTTTAGATAACATTATTGGAATAATAGCCCTGTATTTATTTTTATTTCTTCAAGTATGTAAAGATTGTAAAGTATATATTTTTATTTTACCTATTTATGAATGATACTTTTTCATCAAACAGGCCCCTAGAAGACTAAAGTTCTACATAACAAGGATCCTAAACAAGTTCAACTTGATTGGACATTGACCTTAAACTTGAGCCTCATCCAAAAGTAGACTAGTGGACTTTACTCTCCCTAGATTTCACAAAACATGAACCGGATTCCTGGTTCGTCACCACTTCAGAGCGGGAAATTCAGGAGTTTTTCTTGAAAACTTTCACAAAAATACAGGAAAGTCACTTACCAATGAAGAAAATCTAGGAGAAATTTTCCACCAACACTACCGAAACACAAGTTAAAAAGCACTCGAAATTTACACTGTTCCACTCAGGTAAAAGTTTATAAATTATATATTCAAAGGTAATCGAAATAAATGTTCAAAGCTCGTAATTTTAAAAGAAAATGGGAAACTCTTTAGGGAAAATTTCACTTATCAGATAAAAAATTTCGCACGCAAATCGCAATCGACACACGAAAGTCACGAAACTTGTCGAAAATTCCACAACACTGATG
>NW_007405093.1:0-720 GCF_000475195.1 Diaphorina citri | reverse complement strand
CTTAAAACCTGGACTACCTAATAAGGTCCATATATTAGGAGGGGTTGTAACAATTTTATTTGTACACCTTTTCGCTTACAACCTGGACTACCTAATAAGGTCCATATATTAGGAGGGGTTGTAACAATTTTATTTGTACACCTTTTCGCTTAAAACATGGACTACCTAATAAGGTCCATATATTAGGAGGGGTTGTAACAATTTTATTTTAGAATAATTATTATAATTACTGCAAATATTATTATTTTACAGGAACAACTGGAACACTAATTATTTAATTATTTTCACTGGAACAATAATTATTTTTACAGGAACAAATTCTTTTCTTAGGAACACTAAAGAATGTTTTTTCTGGAACACTAAAAATTTATATTTTTACTGGAACATTATTTTGAATAAGATTTCTTGAATTGAGTTATTCAATTGGATACAACAGGAACAAATTCTTTTCTTAGGAATACTAAAGAATGTTTTTTCTGGAACACTAAAAATTTATATTTTTACTGGAACATTATTTTGAGTAATTTTTTGAATAAGATTTCTTGAATTGAGTTATCCAATTGGATACGGTTTATTGAAAAATTTTATATTAATAATAAAATTTTATAGGTAAATTTGATAAGAAGAATGTTCTTAGTTTTAGTAAATTAATTTGTAGTTTTATTTTATTTTGTATTACAATAGTTGTTAGGGATTTCAACAAAGGTCGATCTCGATGAT
>NW_007405092.1:0-720 GCF_000475195.1 Diaphorina citri | reverse complement strand
AGAGAGAGAGAGAGAGAGAGAGAGAGAGAAAGAAAGAAAGGTGGGGTGTAGTCAATTAAAGGTCTGGAACTCACTATTTTGGACTTGGGTGACCCATAGTGTAGACGTTTTCACTGAAATACAGATTTTCCGATTTCAACAAAATACTAGACCTGCACATCTGCACAAAGAATTTAAAACATGTAGGTACTTTACAATGTAGGTACTTTACCAGCTGGAAATTGAGGGAAACATTTATTTCACAACCATTTTTTCGAAAAAGAAAAATCCCCTAATGGTTAAGTCTTTCGGGAGAAATATGGAATTTAAGGATCGATTCCATATTCGCATATTCCTAGAAAATATTCACAAACAAAACCTCCATGGGAACAAATCTTGTTTTCTCACCCCTCTTGATGCGGCTTTTGCCACTTTCAATTTCAAATGAAATGGTTGAAATAAAGAGTTGTTCGGTTGAAAACTTTTTAATACCACTATAATGGAGGAGAATTTTCTCCTTTGAACGAAAATAAAGGCTTCACCTGAGTTGGAAATGAAATAAAACACAATAATCTTTTACAGAAACAGGTAAACAGGGTGGGCCTGAACTCAACGTGTCCTCTGACATGCGTTTATCTTGAAAATCTTCCTATTAAGTTTTAAATCCAGCCCTTCGCTTTTGACTTTTGAGGTTTTGAGACGGAATTATCCGAACATTCACGAGCATGCCCGAGGGTCAAC
>NW_007405091.1:0-720 GCF_000475195.1 Diaphorina citri | reverse complement strand
TGTTGACATAGCCAGCCAAATACCTCCATAAAATACCATATATTTTGATGTCACAATGTGTCAATGTTTGTTACAGAGCATATACTCAAGCCAGAAGATAAGTACGAACCCGCGACCCCTCGAGTGAAAACCTCCATCTCGAGCTCAGAGCTACACAAGATTCTAAACAATCAGAATGTGCTACTGATAGACTGTAGACCTCAACAGGAGTACAACTCTTGTACACTCAAAACTAGCGCTGAGAATTTGATAAATGTGCCTGAGGAAATCAATGTTAGAGGGTGAGTCATGAAAACTAATACTTTCAAAAATCATCCACATTCAAATGGGGTTCATTAGTCCGTCCTTCCTTTATTAAATTACAATAGTAATAATAAAAGGCTATTTAAGATAAAGTTCGGAGCGAACATTATCTTAAATAGATCAGGTTCGTTCTCGGAACAGCTAACTTTTTCCTGTTCTTCTTTATTCGATTTTGGGACGATAAGACCTAACTATAACAGAACAGAACGATGTGGTTTATTCAGTTTCTTCACAAATCTCATCGTGTTCCTATATAAGTACATAATGTTTGTACTTTTCAGGAACATTTTAGTTTCTCATAGCGCCTTGTAATTCCTTCTCTCTCTCTCTATATATATATTTTAAGAGGTTTGACAAAGGGAACTGTAACTGCTATGGTCTTATCGTCCCGAAATCGAAGAGAGAAGGAAGACAGGA
>NW_007405090.1:0-720 GCF_000475195.1 Diaphorina citri | reverse complement strand
TATCATCTGATTCTATAGCCACTCCATCCCGATACCATTGTACTGTAGGAGTAGGTACACCAGTGACACGGGCAAGGAGCTTAGCATCACGCTTTGGTAGCTGAAATAAGAACAAGAATGCAAGGTTAGCCAAGTAGTAACGCGGTTGTTGCAATGCAGGAAGTGCTGGTTTCGATTCCACCGTATTTATTCTCAACTCGAATTCTGAACTTATAATCTCTGAACGGAACCAGGTTAGATATGTCACACGCACAACTACGGATTCCTGCGGGGGATGAAATTAAAGGATTGATTAGAATATTATGAAAAAGCAGTAAAAAAGTCTGTTTTGAAATTAAGTTGATTTTTTTATTTTAATTTTTGTCCCATAGTACATACGAGTATTATTGTAATTTATTGTTTCTTCGTTACGCTTTCTTTCCCCTGATATTTCCATTTATTCCTTGAGTGGGGCCGGGAAAATCCAGCAGCACGCGATTGTCCAAATGGTCACCCATCTAGATACTAACCACGTGCAACGTTGATTACCTTCAGTGATTCATTGGAAACCGGTACAATCAACGAATCAACGTGCTTATCGCCCCTAGAGAAAACTTCACGTTTTTTAGTTTGTGTACCTATTCGTTTGTTTTTGTTCTTCGCACTAACCTGTTGTTGATCAGTGAATTTCTGTAGGAAGTGTGGCGCTTGGTATAGTTTTCTCACTTGTATCTCACCGCT
>NW_007405089.1:6522-10789 GCF_000475195.1 Diaphorina citri | reverse complement strand
CCAACTCTTACTCCTGGTGAATTTTCCAAGGCTTCTTCCAGTAGCTTTTCTGCATAAAGGTTGAATAAAGCTGGAGACATACAACATCCTTGGCGAACGCCTCTTCCTATGATTATCTCTTCTGTTTCTTCTTCTTCCACTCGTACTACTACTTTCTGTCCTTTGTAAAGTTGTCGAATAAGGCGTCTATCTTTCCAGTTTAAGTCGATTTCTCTCAAAACTCTCAACAGTATATTCCAATTTACTCGATCAAAGGCCTTCTCCCAATCTACAAAACACACATATAATTCTCTGTTTACGTCCAATATCCTCTCTGATAACATTCTCACGCAAGCTATAGCATCCCGGGTTCCTCTTCCCTTCCGAAAACCAAATTGATCATCTCCCATGTTGTCCTCTATCTTTCCCTCTATTCTTTTCATTAAAATCTTCGTGATGGCTTTGGTAAGGTGACATATGAAACTGATAGTTCTGTAATCTTTGCATTCTGTGGCATTGGGCTTCTTCGGCAAGGGTACTAGAATTGTCTTTACAAGATCTTCAGGCCAGATTCCGGTGTCGTAGATTTTATTTATCAATTCTGTAATTCTAGATACAGCACTGATTCCTAGTGTCTTTAGTGCTTCAGCTGGAATACCATCACTTCCCAATGCTTTGTTATTTTTCAATTCTTTTATTGCTTTCTTAACTTCCCATATTTCTATCTTTGTTCCGATTTTATCATGTTCACATTCATTCTCATTCTCAACATCATCCATTTCTTCATTTGCTTCTGTATCATATAATTCTTTGATGTACTCCACCCAGACTGTTTTGTTCTCTTCTACATCTGATGTTATTACTCCATTCTTTTTCTTCATTCCTTGTTTGTTGATGACAGTCGGTTTTTTCTTCGTTAGGTTCTTCACTACTTTGTACATTTCTTCCGTTTTACTATACTTTTCCAACTCTTCAATTCTCTCACACTGTTCTTCCATCCACTGTTCTCTAGCCTTATCTGTTTCTCGTCTTAGTTCATTATTCATCTTCTTGTATAACTTTTTTCCTTCTTCAGTGTTGTTATTCTTCAGTTGTCTTCTTTCTTCCATCTTATCCAACATTTCCTGTGTTATCCATTCTTTTTTAGGGATCTTTGATTGTTTTCCAACACTTCTTTCCAGTGCATTCACTATCGTATTTTTGACTGTATTCCATTCTTCTTTGATGTCTTCTTTCTCATCAGTCTTCTCGAAAACTTCTTTCACTTGTTCTGCAAATATTATTCCTTCATTCGTTTTCAGTTTACCAATGTCCCATTTCTTCGTACTCTTCTTCTTCTTTAGATGTTTCAGCTTTGTTCTTACTTCTGCAGCCAGTAGATTATGATCCGAGAAGATGTCGGCTCCTGGATATGTTCTTACTTTTAAAATGCTGTTCTTGTACCTCTGGTTTGTTAGGATGTAATCTATTTGAGACCGCATTATGTCTCCCGGACTCTTCCAAGTGTAGAGTCTTCTCTTATGTTGTTGAAACCAGGTGTTCGATATCCAGAAACCAAACTGCTCACAGAATCCAATCAGCCTTTCTCCTCGTTCGTTTCGCTTCCCCAAACCGTGATTTCCAACAATACCTCCGACTTTTTCATCACCAACCACACTATTCCAATCTCCCATAACTATTGATCTTACTTGTCCTCTTCCGTTTTCATTAATTACTTCTTCAATCTGTTTGTAAACTTCCTCCACTTCCTCATCTGTTCCTCTGGATGTGGGCATGTACACTTGGATTATGAGTGTATCCACAGGATCTGTTTTCATTTTCATGGCAATAACTCTGTCGCTCTTTGGTATGATTTTCGTTACATTCCTATCCATACATTTCTTGTATATGAAGCCAACTCCTTTTTCTTTTTTCGTACCCCCCTTGTAGATCATTTTGTACTCTTCTGATATTAATTCACCTTCTCCTTTCCATCTCACTTCGCTGAGACCCAAAATATCTAGGCTTTGTTTCTTCATTTCTCTTTTAAGATTTTCAAGCTTTTCTTCTTTGTTCATGGTTCTCACATTCCAGGTGCCTATTTTCAGCGGTTGTACTTCTTTCTTCCTCCTTCTTCCGTCCTTTCCAAAGTTTTCATCTCTTCTCTCATTACACGGAAAACCTTTAGATGTGTCCACCCGGAGATCCGATTGTGGACTTACTCCGGAATAATAATTTGCAAATAAAGGATCCATGATTCTTGAAAGGGTTGATGATCACGTTCATCTAGGACGATTTATAATGCGCTAGATGCCCACTTTCTTTGCGCATTGCAGTACAACAGCCGTTGTCATGGTTGCCACGACCGCCTGTTGCTCTCTGGACTGTAGCTGTTCCGACATTCTGTCTCCACCTACAGCCAGTACTGTGACAGCTGCTACCCTGTCACAGGGTCCTGGTTCATCTGCCCTTCTGGCCGGTCGATTCGTTGTACTGCAATGCGTGGCATCGAACCCTTTCCGCCCATCCAGCCATTCGCCAGGAACCAATAGGAAGAACGCACACCGCCGGAAGCACACACGGCACCACTGACAGCCGCCCAATATGGGTACAGACGCTGACCAGGGAGCCGCCCATTCTGGGTACAGACACTCCCTGGGTTTGAAACCTCTGGTCAGCCGCCCCTCTGGGGTACAGACGCTGAGCAGGGGGGTTCCTATTAGTCGCCTTTTACGACAGGGGGAATAGCCCGTGGTCCTTGTATTCTTACTCCAGGAACCACACGGAATAACTACTAAAAGGGCAAAATGAATTTTAATGCGCCGCAGGCCGTTGTTCGGAAATACTTGATATTTAATTTGAATATTTTTAATTTTTGACCAGGTGGCAAAGTTCATTACTTTTTTAGGTTTTCTTAAAAATTTCAGGATTTTCCATGACTTTTTGGTCGATTTTCAGATTCCATGACTTTTCCATGTTTTCCAGGTCGCGTATAAACCCTGATATAATATTCTAGTTTTAGTTTAGCTTTTAATGTGGGATGTGTAATCTGTATTATTATGGTTCAGGGAGGAGGTATAGGTATTGTATACGTATGTAGGAGCATTTCTTGAAAACTGTCCAGAATTTTCCTCTTTCCTTAACAATGGAAACAAAAGAAACTCTTATATTAAATGAAAATGATAAAAGGTTTTTCATTCTCGGATTATTATTCTGAAGATTCTTTGCTTTTAGTTTGCAAAGAATTTTGTCGTCTCCTTAGCCCTTCTGTTATCAAAGATCTTGCTTCAAGGTCTGTAGCGTGGATTTACAAATTTGTCAACAACAATTTATTAAAAGGAGGATGGGAGAATATCGATTTGTAGGTACAATGGTATTAAATTTACTACCTATGAATTTTCCTCACACATACGTTCCACCAACAACCAAATGTGCTTACATGTGTCTCAACAATGTAAAAAAAAGCGTTCCCAAATACGATCTTCTTCCCAGAAAACAATGTAAGCCACTGTAAAACATTGCTTTCCCCTAATAAATCTAATAACTACCTACATAATAAAATAATACCTTTGTAGGTATGTAGGCATACCTACATTTTCAAAGAAATGCACTGTTACAAACATGGACATTTTATACATAGCCTAACATAGGTAATATATGTACATATTACCAGAATGAAAAATTGAACACGTGTATCCGAAGGGTTAATATTAGAAGAGAAGAAAGAAAATATCATTTAAGACAAAAGGGTAGAAAATATGGAGAGAATGAGAAAAAGGGAGAGGAAAGCAAGATGTTCAAAGCTTCAAAGTAATATTTCTTCTATCCACTTCTCTTTTCTTAACATCACGGATTACCTGTCCTATTTCTTTTTCGACCACTCTCATAGTTTCACAATCTTGAATTTTTTTACAATTTACTCTTTTTATTGTACCTATATTGATTGGTCATCATTTTTCTTCTTCAATAGCTTCTCTATACCAGTGGGGAAAAATCATAGGTAGGTACACTCCTCTTACTCTCATTTCATATTTGAAGGAATACCAGTTCTGTCTGAAAAAAAAAAAAAAAAAAAAAAAAAAAAAAAAAACACCCCCGTGTGGCCCCCGGACCCCTGGGATTAACCCATTCCTATTGGTTCCTATTCATTCATTCGTATTGTATCAAACAAGGATATAAGGATATCGTATATCTTCAATATCGAATATCGTATGATTATAGCTATATGCAGTCCATGTCAATAAAAAACCAGTGGGACGCAATATCGACGATAAATAATATGAAAAATGAGAGTCCACGTATCCAAGTT
>NW_007405089.1:0-2777 GCF_000475195.1 Diaphorina citri | reverse complement strand
CCTCTCAAAATCTACACCAATTACCCTCTTCCTATTTTGGTAGTTCACCAGCCTATTTTCATGCTTTACTTCTTCAAAACTCTTCCTCAACCTCTTCTTTCCTCATAAAGACTCTTGGATATTTTCTTCTCTTTTTCCCTACCGACCCGACCCTGTATATAAATTCTTCTCTGACATTAATGGTAGCTCTTATTAACTTACCATACCACTTATCTCCTTGTTCTAGTTCTCCTTCCTTCTTTTCGGAATATGAACTTAAATATAGTGGCGATTCAGGGTAACGACTCTTGATACTTTCTATCTCTCTTTCTATCAACAGATCCTGTATATCACTTCTCCGACACTTAATGTCTCTAGCACTTTCTACCTCTTATCTCCTTGTTCTTAGTCCTCTTCACTTCTCAAGCCTTGCCGATCGGCATAGGACAGGTCTCTGTCTAAATGAGTTCTATAAAATTTCCTTCGCAATATGTTGCATCAGTCAAAGCACTTTCTACCTCTTCTCCTAGAATCTTAGTCTTTCAGACTCGTACCACCATAGACACAGATTCCCTGTCTTAATGTTCATTTTCCATAGAAAAATATAGACGGTCATGTGCCCACTACAGGAGATCGGTTAAAAATTTTAAGACTTACATTAGGACGATGATACACATGTAACGAAGTTGGTATACATGTCCACCAAGGCCTCACTAACTATAGTCTCACATGGCTCTGCATATGTGAGTTCCTAGGACTAATACAGACAAACCAATGGGTTGGCTGAGCCTCAAAGCCGGAGGAAACATTCGAAATAGTTTCTTTGACTGATGACAGAAAAAAAGAAAGAGGTCCAACTCCGCACCACGTACGGACGACGATGTACTCACAGGTTGTACGCCGTTCCTTTACCGCGTGCCATAGTCTTAACTTCGCGTCGTATGTCTGTGTGAGACTAGACTCTGGAAAGCACACATCTAAACACCAGTCCCTATATTCCTACTTCTTTCGTGATAGCAAGTACACCCTACGATCACCTAAGTAGGTAAGTGAACAAGTAAAGACATTACTTCTCATAAGTGCGTCTTTTCAGCTCATGACCAATTCGTAACCTTATAGGTGTTACCTCTGCCTCTCTTCAAGTCCTCACGCACCTGGAACAAAGGAAGATCATTCTTGCTAAGACAACATTTTGCTTTTCGGTTGTTTAAATAGGACTTGCCCTGTTATAAGCAAGAGCCTCGGTCGACCGAAAGAGGTGGGGCAGAAGGGAAAGAGAGAAAGCTTAAGGCCCCCTGCTATTCTGGAATCAAATGTTCCCAAAGTGAACATAGGTCCTTGTAGAAATGTCTTTTACTCGTAACTTCCGATTTTAAGGTAAATATGTTTCTTCTTTCTTCCTCATCGTCCACGTCTCAGATCCATACAGCACCACACTCCAGATATAACACTTCGCAAATCTCTTTCTTAGCTTCAAGGGTATTCTTCTTGCTGTTAAAAGGTCTTGAACTTTCATGAATGCTGTTTTACCCATTGCTATCCTGCTTCTTATTTCCGTTGTACAGCTTCCATTCGAATATATTTTGCCACCCAAATACTTGAAATTTTCTACTTGTTCCAGACTTTCTCCTTCTAATTTTATATTCACTCTTTCCTCCGTTTTACCAACTCTCATTACTTTTGTTTTACCTACATTGATTTTCATTCCGTATCTTATTCCCGCTTCATGGATATTTACCAGCATTCTTTGTAACTCTTCTTCTGATTCTGCTAACACTGCCTGATCATCTGCATACTTTATATTCTTGATTTTTTCGTTGCCAACTCTTACTCCTGGTGAATTTTCCAAGGCTTCTTCCAGTAGCTTTTCTGCATAAAGGTTGAATAAAGCTGGAGACATACAGCATCCTTGGCGAACGCCTCTTCCTATGATTATCTCTTCTGTTTCTTCTTCTTCCACTCGTACTACTACTTTCTGTCCTTTGTAAAGTTGTCGAATAAGGCGTCTTTCTTTCCAGTTTAAGTCGATTTCTCTTCAAAACTCTCAACAGTATATTCCAATTTACTCGATCAAAGGCCTTCTCCCAATCTACAAAACACACATATAATTCTCTGTTTACGTCCAATATCCTCTCTGATAACATTCTCACGCAAGCTATAGCATCCCGGGTTCCTCTTCCCTTCCGAAAACCAAATTGATCATCTCCCATGTTGTCCTCTATCTTTCCCTCTATTCTTTTCATTAAAATCTTCGTGATGGCTTTGGTAAGGTGACATATGAAACTGATAGTTCTGTAATCTTTGCATTCTGTGGCATTGGGCTTCTTCGGCAAGGGTACTAGAATTGTCTTTACAAGATCTTCAGGCCAGATTCCGGTGTCGTAGATTTTATTTATCAATTCTGTAATTCTAGATACAGCACTGATTCCTAGTGTCTTTAGTGCTTCAGCTGGAATACCATCACTTCCCAATGCTTTGTTATTTTTCAATTCTTTTATTGCTTTCTTAACTTCCCATATTTCTATCTTTGTTCCGATTTTATCATGTTCACATTCATTCTCATTCTCAACATCATCCATTTCTTCATTTGCTTCTGTATCATATAATTCTTTGATGTACTCCACCCAGACTGTTTTGTTCTCTTCTACATCTGATGTTATTACTCCATTCTTTTTCTTCATTCCTTGTTTGTTGATGACAGTCGGTTTTTTCTTCGTTAGGTTCTTCACTACTTTGTACATTTCTTCCGTTTTACTATACTTTTCCAACTCTTCAATTCTCTCACACTGTTCTTCCAT
>NW_007405088.1:0-720 GCF_000475195.1 Diaphorina citri | reverse complement strand
TTCCTAATTTCTTTCATTAAGAGAGGCGAGGTTAGAGAGGTAGACAAGGAGTCTCTTTTGTATCTCCTACGTTTTCAAGTTGGTTGGGTTTCAAATTTGAAGGGTCTATTTTTCATCTCGTTCTTCCTTCTCCTCCTCCTTCTTTCGTCTTATACTTTTCCTTCTTTCATATTCTCCTTCGCATCCGCATCCTTTCACGAAATTCTTCTTCCTCTTAAAGACTATGGTAGGGATTCCTTCTTGGTTATCTTCAATTCGACATTATACATCTTGATACCTAAGTACCTAAGTAAGCAAGTACAAGAAATTGAGAACCAGTTTACTAGTACCTCCTGTTCTCACAAATTCCACTGCAAGTAGGTACCAACGCTCAAACTAGCTACTCATGGTCCCCATGTGGCTGATTAGAGAGCATCCAAAAAAGCAAGCGCCGTCGCCAGCACAACCAGCAAAAGTCTGCAAAAGGAACTGCGTCTTCCTTCAGCGCGCCGGCCTGGTCTGACAGTAATTTGGTTCAAGTGACTATTAACATTAGGTAGTTGATGTAACCCTTCATAAGTACTTCTTAGCTTACGTATCAGATAAGAAATAAAATTTATGTGTCTACTTACCTAGCACATTCGCTTCATATCTTCATAATCGTTGTGAACATCCACAAAATCAGCCGTTTACTCAATCCCGGGATAAGCACACTTGAAACACAATTTAACACACCAAACA
>NW_007405087.1:0-720 GCF_000475195.1 Diaphorina citri | reverse complement strand
TTGATGTGACGTCATCGCCTACGGGAGCGTATGCCGTGACGTCAAAGTTCTCGATTTACCGGTATTTTTTAAATCGATCTATCTCGGGATCTAGAAGTCGTAGAAGAAAAAGAAAAGTTCCGTCGGTCCTCATTTTTCCTGATCTATGACTTTGAAACTTCACCCAAGTAAGCGCAACTGATCTATTGATATCTGTCGAGATACATGCAAACTCATTGCGTTCTAGTTGAAAATGTCAAAGGGTAGAAAAATTCCGAATTCCCGGAAAGTGTGGAAATGTCATGTTTTCTGAAAGTCATCTCACGATCATTACAAATTGTTCGTGGAATAATGCGCAAATATTGTCGTCTTCCATTGGAAAATGCACTGGAAAATGAGGAACTTAGAGTATGACTTGCAATACGAGTATTTCAAGATCTCGATCAACACTAAATTTGGACTGTTTTCCTCTTAAAGGTAATACTCTACCTACATACGTACGTAGGTACCTAGGTAAGAACGCAATTTCCTGATGTCGTTCTTATAATCCTACGATACGATATTTTGTCGTGAACATCCCCTACATATCTGGACGTAGGTAAACAGGTAGGTACTCTTCTTACGTTTGTCTATAATATTCTACGTCTCATCTAATGGGTAGTCGTATAGTATAAATATAAACGTAAATGCAGTTTCTTTGTGTTATTATGTCACAACTTTGGTGCTCACTGCAGCATTGTA
>NW_007405086.1:0-720 GCF_000475195.1 Diaphorina citri | reverse complement strand
CCCATGGCAAAACATATGGTGGGAATCTCACCGAATTCTGCCGCAGGGCAAAACACAAGAACTCAACCGAATAGAATATTAGAAACATACATATGTACCTATATTAATGTACAGAGGTAGAATAGAATAGAAACATAATATGTACCTATATTAATGTAAAATGTACAGAGGTAGAATAGAATAGAAACATATGTACCTATATTAATGTACAGAGGTAGAATAGAATCGAAACATATGTACCTATATTAATGTACAGAGGTAGAATAGAATAGAAACATATGTACCTATATTAATATACAGAGGTAGAATAGAATAGAAACATTTGTACCTATATTAATGTACAGAGGTAGAATAGAATCGAAACATATGTACCTATATTAATGTACAGAGGTAGAATAGAATAGAAATATATGTACCTATATTAATGTTCAGAGGTAGAATAGAATCGAAACATATGTAATTAATGTACAGAGGTAGAATAGAATAGAATACCTCTACTACCTTATGTATTATATTTAGATTAGAATAACGTGAAATTGATGCATTTTCACTTCCTATTCCTATGTATCTATCTTATCTTCATCAGAAAAGATGACAGTACGAGGAAGAGAAAGACTTAATAGAAGAAAAATAGAGAAAGAGAAGGAGGAGGAGGAGGAGGAGGAGGAGGAGGATATTTTATTTATTTATTTGTTTACACGCTAAGCATCAAGGCCATGT
>NW_007405085.1:0-720 GCF_000475195.1 Diaphorina citri | reverse complement strand
CTGAAAACCACTTTTTTGACATCAGGGGATCCCAAAACGGATATTTCCAACCATTTCCCGATTTTGAAAATTTGGACCAAGTGCAATACTTTCATTACTAGTATAGCTCCGCTATACTGTAGTAATAGAAAGTAAAAATCAATAGTTTAAATAAAGTTTTATCTATTAAAAGAGTAAAAAGTCATAATACAATAAAAAGCCAAGAGTTTTTCTTTCAACTTGAACTTCAACTTCACAAAGTCATGAGTCTTCAATATCCAATATCACACAAAATACTCTCAGGCCGCCGCAAGCTCTGTAACATTTTACAAACTCTTCTAATAGGCTGCGTGGCCTACCCAGGCCGCGTGGCCAGATCACTCTCTAATGTGGCATGTACAATTTATTTACATAGATTACAGAGTTTGCTGCGGCCAGGCCATGTTCTGTGTGACTGGTCCTTAAGGGTTTTACTATGTTTTCGTACAAATTCCCACTTACAGAGGTCCGGACCTAGGAAACCTGACATCCTTTTCCTCTTATAGAGGCTTGATTTTCCCATTTAAACAGGTTTTTTTTTAAGTAAAAAATGAAAGAGCTGCAATTTTTTCTCAGTGATCCAGGTTTCCCACTTAGACAGGTTGACTGTATGATTTTTATTTCTTGCAATTGATGATTCTCATGAAAAATATAACTGTCCAAATGTATTTTTTTCGTAAAGATCGTCAAAAATAATAAATA
>NW_007405084.1:0-720 GCF_000475195.1 Diaphorina citri | reverse complement strand
ATTCAAAATGGCGGCGGTTCAAAAACGTGAAGAAAATGGCCTAATAGACCCGTTTTTGTCCTCTTTTCACGAGGAAACGGCTCGACCGATTTTGATGAAAATTTTTGTGGTTGTTAGGAAGAGTACTCGGGGTGACATAGGCTACTTAAAATTATCACATTTCATCCTGATTCATAATGGCGGCGGTTCAAAGTTATGCCTATTATGCTGCTCTGTGAGACATGCCAGGGAGCGCGTAGCGCGACCGTGTGTGTGTATGTGTGTGGTGTGTGTGTGTGATGGGTATGTGTGATGGGTGTGTGTGTGGTGTGTGGTGGGTGTGTGGTGTGTGGTGATGCGTGTGTGGTGTGGGATGTGTGTGTGATTGGTGTGTGGGTGTGGGTGTGTGTGGTGGGTGTGTGATGGATGTGGTGTGTGTGTGTGTGGTGGGATGTGTGTGTGTGATGGGATGTGTGGTGTGATGGGATGTGTGTGGTGTGTGTGTGTGTGTGTGTGTGGTGTGTGTGTGTGGAGGGATGGGTGTGGTGTGTGTGTGTGTGGTGGATGTGGTGTGTGGTGGTGGGTCTGTGATGGGTGTGGTGTGTGTGGGGGTGTATTTTTGTGTGTGTGGTGGTCCCGTACAAAGGACGGGTCAACCACTAGTAGTAAATAAACCTCGATAAGAAATAACTTTGGTCTTTTCCCTTGAAGTATTTCTTATCGAGGTTCCACTGTACCTAT
>NW_007405083.1:0-720 GCF_000475195.1 Diaphorina citri | reverse complement strand
AAAAAAAAAAAATAGATACCTACCATATTGAAAAAATATGGTATCTAGGAAAAAATCTTTTGTGCTGTTTTAAGTGTTAGGTCATGGGTTTGATTGTTTGATTCCTACCTGGGCCAAACTTTATCCTGGAACCGATAAAGTTCATTATTGGAACAGCTGACTTTCTTGTATCCAGTTCCCTAAATATCTTAAATTTCAGGACAATTAGACCTATCCAAACCTCTTGGAAAAAAGAAAAATCTGGTGTGAACATCACATGACTTTCCTTATCCTATTGAATGATGCCTATTTAGGTGTATCTAACATCTAACAATTTAGTCGGTATACCTGAAAACCGCCAAAAAATGATCTAAAACCGCCAAAAAGCGGTCAAAATACCGCCAACCGCAGCACCTATCTCAACCAAACGTTTTGTGTTACATCCTTGTCACATTTGTGAACTACATACCAAATTTCAAGTCTCTAGCTCATACCGTTCCCGAGATATTATTGAATTACAACGAAAACCGCCAAAAACCGGCCGAAATGCCGCCAAGCGTTGCACCGATCTTAACCAAAAGTTTCGTGTCGCATCCTTGTCACATTTGACAGCTGCATGCCAAATTTCAAGTCTTTAGCTCTTACTGTTCTCGAGATATTTTTTTTACAGACACACACACACACGGACCAATGGCTGAAACTTTGGATTTAGGCTCTAGGGACCTCAAAACGTGTTTTGGC
>NW_007405082.1:0-720 GCF_000475195.1 Diaphorina citri | reverse complement strand
AGATCTCTGGCTTTCTCTTAGCCTGTCTTCCTTCTCTCTTCGCTTTCGGGACAATAAGACCTTAATATAGGTAGTTACCAGTGGCGTAGCGTGGTCTAAATTCAAGTGTAGGGCGCTAATTTCCATCATCCATGGTTCTTCATGGATTGGCATATTTTTCGGATCTGACTGGGACAAAAAAGGATTTAGGGATTTTAAGGGATTTTTAACCATTTTAAGGGATAATAATTTTTATTTATCTACTAAAAATACATTAATTATTTATTTAAAGTCAAGTCAATATTTAAGGGTATTTGAGTGAAATTTCGAGTGTATGGCCGCCATACACGCCCTACATGGACGCTACGCCACTGGTAGTTACAGTTCCCTCTGTGCAACTATGTAGGTACCTATCTACCTACTTGAAAAAAAAAAATGTTCTGCCATAATAATTTTCCTCGGAAAATGGGATAGAAGATGAAGAAGGTGAAGAAGAAGAAGAAGAAGAAGAAGAAGAAGGTAAAGAAGAAGAAGAAGGTGAAGAAGAAGAAGGTGAAGAAGAAGAAGAAGAAGAAGAAGGTGAAGAAGAAGAAGAAGAAGAAGAAGAAGAAGAAGAAGGTGAAAAAGAAGAAGGTGAAGAAGAAGAAAGAAAGAAAGAAAAACTACCTACGTACAGAAAGAAAGTTGTAAACCCGCTCGCTACAGCTCACGGTCGGGCCATTTCTCATCTCATTCGGGGCT
>NW_007405080.1:0-720 GCF_000475195.1 Diaphorina citri | reverse complement strand
GGAGGTGGACGGGAAACATGTAGAACTACCTCCCGTGGAGGGGATTATCATTTTGAATATACTGAGGTGAGTGCTTCTAGGGCTAAGGAATGGGATAAATTAAGGAATAAGGTACTCACAATGTCTAGGGGCAAGTATAAAATGGTGGGCCTGTATAAAATGATAGGCCGAAAGATGTGTAAAGATCTGCGCAGGGAGATTCCGTGGAGGGGATTATCATTTTGAATATCTTGAGGTGAGTGCTTCTTCTAAGATTTTTCAAAAGAATTGGGATAAAATCGTCGGAAAAATATCATTGATGTTGAAATGAAGTTAGAACAAGATATAGATAAAGCCGATTAATCAACTTCACAATTTATGTCCGAAATAATTTTAATCGGTGGTGTAGTGGTCAAAACGATCGCCTGGTAATGAGGAGGGCGTGGGTTCAATCGTATGGAATTTTATCCTCTATAGAATTCGAGAATTTGGCCACACTATTAGTAGTAGTCTACTGCTGGAGTAAAGAGACCCTTTAGTCCTATTCGATCAGTATAAATAAGCACTATTATTATTATCATCAAATCGTAGGTATCATAGCATTACTAATTGCTTCCTTTATTATTAATTGTCATGTACTCGTGTCATCAATCTTTTAACATCGGTAATGCCGCGACTGGTTGCTGCTCGTTTAAAGTATCTGCTCAATTGTCCTCACGAGGCTAAGTGCACTCCAAACTC
>NW_007405079.1:0-720 GCF_000475195.1 Diaphorina citri | reverse complement strand
GCTAGTACGGTCTGGTGATCTCGCCACGGCGTGAGGAGCGTGTTGAGCCGCTGGAAGAGAACGATGTGTTTCCATTGAGCAAAAAAAAGTCAAGGCTAAGATTTCAAAAATTAAGACTGACACCAGTATTTATGACCAAATAATTCTTCAGATCGCTCTGAGAATGTTCTTGGAACAGAACATACTCAGGCACACTTTTCAAGACTATTATCTTTCCCAATCTCGCGACACACCTAGGGCGGCCTCGCGGCATATCAGGGTGCCGCCACACGCAGTTTGAGAAGCACAGCTCTAGAAAAGTAAGAAATGGGAGGATAAAATAAGGATTTTTTTTACCTGCATGAAGGTCCCTGGTGTGATAATCATTTGATAGACAGCCATGCCTGGTATCATAATAACACTCGAGCTAGCTATTGCCACGCCCAGGACATTAGCCCATTGAGGGTACACATAGCTCTCGTAGGACAGGGGTTCGTAAGTGGTTAACCCGTAGACGATGATGAACTGAAATGTCGGCGAAATCAGACATCAAATGGGTTAATTTCGAAATGTACGTTGATATTATAAAGATTAGTAGGAATTGTAGAAGTCTGGCTGGGGGGAGTATAGGGAGTAGACCAGCTTAATCTGGCTGGGAGACTCTAAACAGGGAGTAGACCAGCTTAATCTGGCTGGGAGACTTTAAACAGGGAGAAGACCAGCTTAATCTGGCTGGGGGAC
>NW_007405078.1:0-720 GCF_000475195.1 Diaphorina citri | reverse complement strand
ATAATTTTTTATGCTTAGTGGCCAAGATTTTTTCTCCCCTCATTCAGTAACCTTAACCTCTATAATGAAAGTGCGAACCAACGTAGAACATTGTACTGGTCTGATTTAGTTTTCATACCGTTTTCATTACGACATGTACAGTTAGCAGGAACCCCCAGCGTGTTATTGAATGGAAAATTTAATAGATAAGGAGCTTGTTTATGTTAATACTGTCTTTGTTAGGAAATAATGTAGACAAGACGTGTGAACTATGTCTCAGGACGAAGTGAAAATGTAAACAAATTTGTTACTTTTCGTAAATTTCCATGTCTGCGGATTTCACATCTTACATACTGTTCGAAGATTCTAGTTTAAATTCTTTATCAACCTTGGCTGTAAAATAAATCATCTTTAAAATCTGTAAACATCCCCTTCCTCATTGTGATTGAAAAAGTAATATTTCGAAAAACACAAAGTTTATAAAAAGTACCTACCTGAAAATTTTATATAGGTATAAAGCGAAATACATATCTTAAAGACTCTCAGTGAAAGAAAAATTTAGTGGTTAGGTGGAAGAGTTCCTCCAGGAGAACCCTGCCACTTAAAAGAGAGCCATAAAAAAGAAAGAAAGACAGAGGAACAAGATGAAAACACAGAATAAAAGTAGTTTAAAACTTACCAAATGGTTCCCAGGCACAAGGTGACACTCCATTTACATTGGCAGATCCATCGGTACAATTC
>NW_007405077.1:0-720 GCF_000475195.1 Diaphorina citri | reverse complement strand
AAGTAATAAAATGAAAATAAGTTAATTTGAAATAAGTTAAACATGACTTTCAGCAGAGGTTAAAATTACCTGTCACAGTTTTTCGACTTTTGGATTTTGAACAAATTACAAAAAAACACAAAAACAAATCATTTTGAACACTTCTTGCCGTTGAAAAAAAAAGAAAAAAAAACTAACAACGAAAAATAAATTAAAAATGAGTACTATCTACATCTAAGTCTACGTATTAAAGGATGTTACAAAACGGACAGACACAATGATACAATGATTACAAAGCATTAAGGTTAAACACATTGAAGATCCATTGTTGAACATGAAAACACGTTGAACATTGTCAACGTTGACATGAAAATATCAACGTTGTTGTAGATGAAACGGATGCATTTTAGAACTTGCATTTGCATTGCTAAATGGTTTGAATATGTTTGCTGTGCTACACAGAACATTATTGTCAAGTCAATTTTGCTTCATTAAAAGTCGTACTTCAATTCTTTTTCTTCTTCTACACCTTTTCCCACTCAAGTGGGGTCGGCGTTTTTCGCCGTAAAGTCGTACTTCAATCAAAAAAAAAAAACTAGCTGCTAGTGACTATAGCTAGCTACTCACTCCCAAGTATTTTCTTTGTACGCTAAGAAGGTAGAAACAAATGGAGCAGTTGCAAATGGGTAAAAATTATAAATAAATGGTCGATTCCTATGTAAAAAGTTGGGAAAAATCCAA
>NW_007405076.1:0-720 GCF_000475195.1 Diaphorina citri | reverse complement strand
GAGGCCGAGTGTGACGATAGTACCTCAATAGTTATAGTTGCCTCTATCTTGTAAGCGTTAGGCCGCGGGTTCGATTTCTGCCCGGGCCGGATTTTATCCTGATGTTCTCGGAAAGGCTGGCTATCTCCTATCCTGTCTTCCTGCTCTCTTGGATTTCGGACGATGAGACCTTGGCAGTTACAGTTCCCTCTAATCTAATAAACCTTTTTTAAAAAAATCTTCAGGTAGGTACATTGCATCTTATGCCATGTTCTTCCTCCCCACCAGGCAATGATCAAGCGTTCCCTAGCAGAGAGCGGGTGTCCCGGGCATATCCTGGATCAACTCATGCATAACAGTCACGAACGTAACTGGCCACAGGGTCTGTCTTCACTAGAAACGAGACAGAACAATCGACGACAATATGAAAACTATGTGTGTAAACGAATCCCTAGCAAGCAAGCAGTGGTGGTGTTGCTGTGTGATAATGTACATCTACCCGAGGATATGATCAGTGCACCGGGACTGGTTATGATATTTGCACATGGAATAGAGTAGGACAATACTTAGTTGGAAACTTGTTCCCTAATGTGTATCTAGGACATGTGAGATTGATAAAAGGTCGGTGAAACATATCTACCATCATACGTATTCTGTAGATAACATAACAGGTATTAAATTTTGTATAATATTTTATGCAACTTTTATTTTCAATCTAATTGTCAAGTATATTCCTTCAGT
>NW_007405075.1:0-721 GCF_000475195.1 Diaphorina citri | reverse complement strand
CAGCATCATGTGTCGCTTCAGCATCATGAGTAGCTTCAGCATCATGTGTAGCTCCAGCATCATGGGTCGCTTCAGTCTCAGCAGGACTGGTTTCATCGTGAGCTGCAACTTCTTCTTCATGACTTGACACTCCGTCGTGCTCGGCAATGATGTCTTCAGGATTGTGGTGGATTTCCTCGTCCAGATTTTCCGTTTGAGGTTGATCGTCAATCTGGGTGCCCTCGGGAGGGGTCAGATCGTTGGTCTCGTACGCCGAAATCGTGGTGCTATCGAGTTCCGGAAGGGGAACCGTGCTGTTGGCTGGAAACAGAAAGAAAGTCTTGCGTCAGAACTTGTTCAAAGTGTGTGAACTTATTTTTTACTTCTTCCGTGAAGTACGATCAAATTTTTCGCAAATTCACATATGCATCACACAACGATGACATCTTCCCACAGCTAAAATTTGGTTAGTCATGAAACATTCTAATAAAATATTAATATCTGTGTCTCCCGTGTAGATTTCATTGAGATTTACTTTTTCTGATTTGTAATATGTACGATCCATAGCAAATGAATTCTCCATCCCTCAGCTCAAGAAAAACTTCAGTACTTACAGCATTCATAGGTGGTCGGGCAGCACTGGCCTTCGGGGGTGGGGTTCGGTGTGCAGTCCTTCCCCTTGAGGGGCTGTCCACAGTCCTGCACGGCGCACACGATATCTCCCCGGACACAGTAGCAATGC
>NW_007405074.1:0-721 GCF_000475195.1 Diaphorina citri | reverse complement strand
TAGGTCCCTACTATCTAAGAGCACGGTAGTGCGTCAGGACAAGTTCCAGTTAGGAGAATTTCTAAACTATACCAGTTCATCACTCCACAATTTCCGTTCAAAGATGACAGTACAAAACGTCCCTGTAATGGTATCAAGTCGAACCGACCGATCATGTATCGTAGTATCTAGTATCGATGTAATAAATTCATGCTACGTAGGTACTTTGCATTGCAAGAAGACAGGTATGAGTCATGTCTAGTGGTCAGCTAGGATATCTTCAGCTGAAGTCCTTGGATCTGGTTATTTATAATGGTAGAGCGATAGGGAGTAGATCAGTTTGCATATCTAGTTCTGTATTATCTAGCAATTGGAACACAACATCTAAAAGTCAACTGAAATGTAAATAGTAAATATCTACCTACCTATCTATGTATGTAAGTGTACCATGCACTGTACAAGTAGGTATACACGTAGTTCAGTACCTCAACAATAAAAGTAGTCAGATACTAAACACGACTTGTACCTATGATTATTTATCATTGATGCTCTTCCATGAAATCTTTGGCACAGATGACAGTGATAACTGTAATTGAGGGAAATGATTGAAGAGATTCAAGGAAATTTCTTTACCTAAGTATGTATCAGTGTTGTATCTATTAAGCCCAATTAGTTTTATCAGTGTTAGGTAAGGATTAGATAAATTAGGATCTCAAAACTACCCGTGTTGTTCGTGGATACA
>NW_007405073.1:0-721 GCF_000475195.1 Diaphorina citri | reverse complement strand
GGAATACAATTTCTATTAAATTTAAGAAATTATTAGAATTTCTATTGAAAATTAAGAAATTATTGAAAGCGCCACACCTTACCTGAATATTTCCACAGAGAAAGAGAAAAACTTTGGCAGAGGTGGAAGAAGAGAAACAAGATTAATATGAAAATTGAATGAGTAAAATATCTAGGAATATACCAAAAACGAAATGATTTTAAAACGAAAGTTTCAAGATGTACCTACCTAAAATAAAATAAATTCAAGATGGACCTAATGTACCTACGTAACTATCTTTAGGTGCTTATGTTTAGAAGTAAAGTTCTTAGAAGAACTTCTTTTTTTTACCCCAAGTCTAATTTGAGGATCAGTTGTTAAGTATTTTTAACAGTGAAATCAAACTTATCAGAAAGGAAATACATTTTTTTGTTTTTTTATTTGCTTGTGGAACGTTTTATGAAATGTTTGGGTACAAACAGAAAATATGTTTGTATAGCCGAACAATAGGTAAGTAAATAAAAATTATGGAATACTCAAACCAACCTGTAGAAACTAAAATATACCCTAATATCTAGGTAGGTATTTACTTATTTTTATACCTAGGGATTTACTTAGTTTTCTATTTGTATAAGTATAAGACATTCTCTTTATAGGTACCTCTAGTCACCCTCCTCACCCCCTCCCCACAGGGAGAAATAATATTACAACAAAATATTCCCGGTCTGAATTCCTGGAAAAA
>NW_007405072.1:0-721 GCF_000475195.1 Diaphorina citri | reverse complement strand
GTTGTTTTTCCAAGGTTAAAGAAGGTTATTTCAAGATTGTTTTCCAAGGTTAAAGAAGGTCATTTCAAGGTTGTTTTTTCAAGGTTAAAGAAGGTTATTTCAAGATGGTGTTTCCAAGAACCGCGAACAAACCGCGGATACCGCGAACAATCCGCGAATACCGCGAACAATCCGCGAATACCGCGAACAACCGCAGATACCGCGAGCAAACCGCGAATA
The DNA here is from genome assembly GCF_000475195.1 of Diaphorina citri. NCBI lineage: Eukaryota > Metazoa > Arthropoda > Insecta > Hemiptera > Psyllidae > Diaphorina > Diaphorina citri. Next base: position 502 of record NW_007405072.1, on the reverse strand, counting down.
GGTGACTTATCGCAGAAGAATCGATGAGGACCTTCCACTTATGAAAATGAAGGGGAAACGAGTAAATTATTTCCAAACTTCAAACCTATGGTCAAAATGTAGGAGAATCCTCCCCTCAACCCCCTACCAAAAAAAAAAAAAAAAAAAAAAAAACAAAAAAAAAATGCTTTATTTAAACCGGACTGCATAATAAATAATCCAAACAGTTTGACTTTGAGTTCAACAGAGTATGGTCCCGGACACATAAAGGTCCATCAAGCACAAACATAACTAAAAACAAACAAGGGAACAACGAGGGGGAAGGTTTCTTCAGACCTAGATTTTTGTCAGAGCTCATTCTCTCTTCTGCTTTCAGACTGGAAGGTTCTCTCTGCTCCCTCTCTCCTCTCTATGATATCTCCAAATATTTCAACATTCCATTTCAATTAGAGTATTTAAGATGACCAAGGAGTCTTTCCTATGTAACTTTTCACAAGAAATCAATCGGTGTACATGTAAGGGT
>NW_007405071.1:0-721 GCF_000475195.1 Diaphorina citri | reverse complement strand
TCCTCTCGATCCAGTCAAGTGTAAACCCTACTACAGACGTTTCCCTCTATAATAGTTATTATTAATTTTTATTATACAAGGTGTTTAAAAATGTATGACTGGGGGACTTTACACAGGGAGTACACCACCTTAGTCTGTCTGGGGGACTACAGGGAGGATACCAGCCTGAAATTTCCCTTGCTAAAGAAATAGCCAAGGTTGAGTGCGAAGGGCATCCAGCCATCCACTCGTAAAATTTCTGTAGCCAAAACCAAATGTTAGTCCAAAGCAATCACCCTAGGTCTGATTGAGAGGCTGAAGAAAACACCGGTCACCCATCCGGATTCCAACCACTTTCAACGTTGCTCAATCTCAGTGATTTTTCTGGGAACTGATGGAATGTCCGACAATTTCTTCGTTGAGTATTTTTAAATTTTAAATAAATGGTGGATTTTCCTTTCGGGAAATTTACCACTGGAAAACTCACCACTTCTCCAATTGAAACTGAATGGATATAATTATAAGTAGTGCTTTATTTAGATTTAGACTGTCAGCTTAGAACAAGTTGTTCCATTATAACAACAGTTTTGGGCAATGGATGGTCAATTTTCTAATGGTCAGTTTTCGATGTTAATTTCTGGTCACCCTGTATTATTACTAATTATTATTATTATATTACAGACGCATAACATGTAGATGGTTTGAAGATATTCATAGCTTTTTTAACTCTCACGGTTCTAAG
>NW_007405070.1:0-721 GCF_000475195.1 Diaphorina citri | reverse complement strand
GACGAGTTAGAGCTTTATGGGTAACGTGGGGAATGGCTTCATTTTTCATATGTCATTTGATCATTGCGGACCGCAATTATGATGAAAAACATTGCAGCAGTTTTTTTTTAGTTTTCGGATTATTTATTATTTTTGACGATCTTTACGAAAAAAATACATTTGGACAGTTATATTTTTCATGAGAATCATCAATTATGATGAAAAACATTGCAGCAGTTTTTTTTTTTTTTACTTTGTGTCATTTCGTTTGTTCTGCTTTACAAGGTTTAATAGCTTTCATCTGGGCATAAATAATGACGGTGATGTTGTCTGCCCTCTGCTTTTTGTTGATATGGCAATGTTGTTGCTGATAGCTCGCTATTTTCCGTGATAAAGATATGTGTGTGGATTTATTTTTTCCTCTGATTAGATTTATGTTGATGTGTGTAATGTTTTTGGCCAATCATTCACAGTCGTTATCAGTGTTTTCACGTGGTTTGCTGATATTGCAGCTAAAGCTGTTTACAGGCATGTTTGATAAGCTATCATTGATTTGTGTACCTTGGTGATTTGTTTGCGAGAATTGATTCCTAATACATTTCCTGTAATGCTACTGTTATTGTGTTCAACCTTCGACTTCTTAAGAGTATTTGCACACGAAGCATGGTTTCCACGACAACATTTTCACTTTAAACAAAGCTTACGAAGCGATAAAAAGAAGCGATTGCATATCAGGGACCGT
>NW_007405069.1:0-721 GCF_000475195.1 Diaphorina citri | reverse complement strand
ACTGCTGCTTGTACACTCTTGATTCGTTGTGCTTCCTCAAACGAGAAATATTGTTAGTTTGCGGAAAATTGAGCAATAACATGCAAAAAAGTATGATTTTTTGATTGGCATATTCAATTAAGTCACATTTGACGTCACGCTTTCGCGTACTAACGACTCCAGTAATGTAAGTAAAATGATAAGGGCGAATTTTGACTCAGTTTTGACGCATCCTGTGTTCCCTCTTTTGCAAATTAGCATCTTGTGTTTCCTGTTAGTAAGAGCTGATTACATGCTTAGAAAGAAATGTAAGCTTGGCAAACAAGGGTGATGTACAAAATAATGAGAAGTTGTACCATAATGGTACCACAGTCGCAGATATTATGTACAGTTGTACATGTAACATGTAGTCATGTACCCAACCTGTGGGAGAGATAAATAACGAAACAGCGTATTCGTGCTTCAGATGTCTTACGGATTTTTAATTCATTCTCCTATCTGAAATCCCACCAACACCGTATAAAGGAATATTTTATACTGCTAAGTCTACTATCCACAACTCCACACTTGGGAGATACAATATTTACTAATTCGGTTTTGAAGCACTTCAAATGATAAACCCGCAGCACTTAATGGTAAACTCCTAAGCTACTTATAACTTTATCCCCAAGCTGTGCTAGATATGAAGCTGAAATACGGAAGAGAAAACGAAGACAGACTAACAGATAAACACACAAACACA
>NW_007405068.1:0-721 GCF_000475195.1 Diaphorina citri | reverse complement strand
AAGGAGTAAGAATAACTAAAAATTTCACGATTCTAAGCAATGTACAGACAAATCTACAATTTTATTTATATAGATTCAGTTATATTTTTTTTCTGCCTGTAAAGTGCTTAAAGGCTGAAATTATAATGTCTACGATAATGTACATAATAAACCTACTCAAATGCCTTTTACATAGTAAAGAATAACTTTGAACAAACTTTGCCATGTAACATATTTAAGTAATGTTCCTCACATATCATATCTATTCCTTCTCTCTCTCTCTCTCTCTCTCTCTCTCTCTCTCTCTCTCTCTCTCTCAATCTTATATCCCTCTCTCTTTCTCTCTTAATTTAATACATGCCTCCCTCTTGTAGTCTTTGTCTTTCTCTCTGTTTTCTCTTACAATCTTCTCTCTCTCTTTCTCTCTCTCTCAATCTCATACATCCCTCCCTTCTACTCTCTCTATCTTTCTCTCTCCCTTTCCCTTTTCTCTCTCTATCTCTCTCGCAATTTTATACATCCCTCCCTCTTCTTTTCTCTCTTTCTCTCTCCCTCTATCCTCCCTTTCTCTCTCAACCTTTTACATTCTTGCCTCTTACCCCCTCTCTCTCTCCCTCTCTCTTACATTCCTTAACTGCATAAATCACATTTCTCCGCTTTTTCTTTCCCTCTCTCTCCCTCACTTGATTCCTTTTTTTTTTTTTTACTAGAAAACATGAAAAAACTAGCAAACTTTCTCCTT
>NW_007405067.1:0-721 GCF_000475195.1 Diaphorina citri | reverse complement strand
GAAATCTTAAGAAAAGTACAAGGCACCTATCTGCCTCTAGTACCTACTTATTTACTTGAGTAGCCAAGAGTAACATTCAGCTTGACCCCAAATCTGCCTCATAAATAACCTTAGCCCTAATAGATCAGTTGCGACCTTTTACAGTTATTTTTTCGGAGTTTTGACCTCAGATTTGGATTTTTCCCAACTTTTGACATAGGAATTGACCATTTATTTACAATTTTTACCCATTTGCAACTGCTCCATTGGCCCCATATTGGACAGCATTTAGCAGAAAAAACCATCCATAAGGCGAGGACCGCTTACGGATGGTTCTTTTCTGTATGATGCTGTCCAATTTATCGTAGATCAACTGACAAATTGATTTTTTTTTTTTAATTTTAAGACTCCACCGGAAATTGAACCCGAACCTCCAGCATGCAAGACCAGTACTAGAAGGCTATAGAGGCTGTCATTAGGTACCCGGAAGGATGAAGGACAAAGCTGTCTATCACAACAAAATGAATGATGATATTATACCTGTTCATCATTTTCCCATAAGTCTAAATCACAATAATAAATAATAATATCGAGCTTTATAATACTAACTGACATCTTCACTGTTCAACTACAGGTTGTCCAAGAAGTACCTACCAAACTTTTTGCCATCAAATTTTCAGGCTCAACTAAGCAAGTCACCCCTTTATGTTTGATGGGTACATTATTTTTTGGAAACCCTGTA
>NW_007405066.1:0-721 GCF_000475195.1 Diaphorina citri | reverse complement strand
GAGGTGCGGGGCATCGATCCCCGTACCTCTCGCATGCTAAGCGAGCGCTCTACCATCTGAGCTACACCCCCTGTTGATGAAGAGAGGTGAAAATAACGCTATATAAACTACGCATGTCTCAAGACTCCCAGGTGATTGAATGAATACGTTCAAGGTCGTTTCATTCTTTACAAGTTTACTACGCTGTGTGTAAATCAGTGGCGACGTTGTAAAATAAAATATAGTACGGTGATTATAAGATTAGTGAATAGTGCTGAATACCCATCAGGATTATGTTGGATGCAAATTAATTTTGTTTTGTTTGTTGTTTTTTCTTCTTCTTCTTCTTCTTCATACTTTAACACGAAAAAATGTCATTTCTCTATTTTGATACCTAGTAGGTAGGTTTTGATTTTTTTTTTTTTTTTTTCGTTTCGGAATCAAAGGACCATGAAATTCTTAACTCTCTGGTTCTTTCCGTTTTCTCTTGTGCCAGTACATCTGCATCCTTGAAGAATGTCAGCCTTTTCCCCCTCAGACCACTTTAGGTCTTGCTGGGAATTTTTGGTTTTAGTTTGTTTGTGGATTCTCTGCAAAATCTGAAATTCATTAAATTAATTTATTTTTATCAATACACATCTTTCTTCTTCTTCCCCCTGGCCTATATCTAAGGGTAATAGGTTTAACTAAGGGTAATATCTATCTAAGGGTAATAGGTTTAACTAAGGGTAATATCTATCTA
>NW_007405065.1:0-721 GCF_000475195.1 Diaphorina citri | reverse complement strand
TGTTTTGTACGTACCTGGACTTGAGCTGAATCTGTTGTCAGTTCAAAAGCTTGAACAACTTGGTTTTACTATTATTTTATAGATCTATCATAGACATTAATCATGTCTCCAGATCCAAACTTGTAATGGAGCAGTTGCAAATGGTTAAAAATTATAAATAAATGGTCAATTCCTATGTAAAAGGTTGGGAAAAATCAAAATTTGAGGTCAAAACTCCGAAAAAATAACCGTAAAAGGTCGAAAATTCAATTTTTATTTTCCGTTCTAATAAAAGAGTTCAAATATGTGTGACGTCAGACTTTACGCAGTTGTTTTTTTCGTCCGCTAGGTAGCGCCACTATGCAAGCACGCTTGCGGAGGAGCAGAAAGAACTGCACAGAAACGTATGCGCACAAACACATTAATGCGTTGCCTGCGAAGGAGCTTTGCTCGGGACATTTGATGTGACGTCATTGCCTACGGAAGCAACGTCAAAGTTCACGATTTACCAGTATTTTTTAAATCGATTTATCTCGGGATCTAGAAGTGGTAGAAGAAAAAGAAAAGTTCCGTTGGTCCTCATTTTTTGTGCTCTATGACTTTGAAACATAACCCAAGTAAGCGCAACTGATCTATTAAAACTAAAATATTGAGCAAATAGGCTAGCATAAACTCTGAACCTTTATTTTGAGCTAAAAATCAAGTCATTAAATAGCTCGTTAACGTATCAAACAAACAACCT
>NW_007405064.1:0-721 GCF_000475195.1 Diaphorina citri | reverse complement strand
CTGTCCCTGCCTCTTTTCCCCTTTCTTCTTGCTTTCCCGTCCTATTTATATTTCCTCTCTACTCTTTCTCTCAGTTTCTCCTGTTCCACTTCCTCTTTCTTCTCTTTCTCCAACACTTTTCTCTCTCATACCTTTCTCTATCTCATTCTCTCTACTCTCTCTCTCTCTCTCTCTGTCTCTCTTTCTCTTTTCTCTCTCTCTCTACTCTTTCTATCAGTTCCTCCACTTCCTCTCTTTCATCTGATTCTCTTTCTCTAACTCTTTCCTCTCTCATACCCTTTTCTATCTCATTCTCTCTCTCCCTCCCTCTATTCTCTCTTTCTCATACCCTTTTCTATCTCTCATTCTCCGTGGTTATTTATTAAGGTTCCATATTTTACCCCGGATGCGTCCGTACCTCTTTCACCATGACAGTTGTGAAATTTGAATTCATAATGTACCTAGAATACTCGTATTTATTTAAGTCTTCCCAGCTTCCCAGAGTTTCCTGTTTCTCTAAAACAACACCCACGTGTAAGTAAGAAGGAGAAGAGAGGAGGAAAGGAGAAGAGAGGGGTAGGATGAGGGAGAGACGAAAGGTGGAAATGAAGAGGTGGAGAGAGGAGAGAAAAAGAAAAAGGAGTAAGAGAGAGAAAGAGTGAGTAAGAGAGGGAGGAATGGAAAGAGAAATGAAAAAGGTAAGAGAGAGAGAGAAAGAGAGGGAGGACAGGGAGGGGAGAGA
>NW_007405063.1:0-721 GCF_000475195.1 Diaphorina citri | reverse complement strand
CTTTCCTTATCCTATTGAATGATGCTTATTTGAGTGTTCTTTTACCCTAACTTTTACAATATCTTGAACCGTTTTGTCACTATAGCTGAAAACTGCCAAAAAACGGTTGAAATCTGTCGACACAATGGTTAGAGATATTGTAAAAGTTAGGGTAAAAGAACACTCAAATAAGCATCATTCAATAGGATAAGGAAAGTTACAAATTTCTTGACCCCGCCGGGAATCGAACCCGGGTCTCTCGCGTGCAAGGCGAGCGCAGTGACCACTACGCCATGGGAGCTGACTAGAAAAAATTAGTATTAGAAGCAGTATCAGTCATCATCATTGACTAAAAGCATTGCCTTGTCAGTGTAGCCACTGTTCACGATGCATTGCCAAATTCTTCATTTCACCATAAGATTTGCAGTCCATGGTTAATAGGATGTCTTGGAAGTAGTTCTTTCTCGGTCGTCCTCTAGTGGGTATAAGTAAATGAGTGAAATTAAAATTTACTTACCTACCTACTTTTTTCTTCTTTCTTTTCCTTCTTCTTTAAATACTCTAAACCCACAAATACCTACTTTACTGCCACGTGGATAAAAGAATATCCTCTACAAGGAAACTGGTAAACAGAGCTAAATTAATAATATATCAATAATGAAATAGAGTTGTCCTGGGTGCTAATGCTAAGTCAATGTACACCACAAAACTGAGTGTAAGTTTGGGCTTTTTTGAAAAAAAA
>NW_007405062.1:6037-10508 GCF_000475195.1 Diaphorina citri | reverse complement strand
GTTCTTACCACGTCGATAGCTCCAGTTCCCCAAGGAATGCCAGGACTTGGCGAGGTCAGGACATTGCTGTATGGATTCCTGTAGCAGATGATAGATCGTACTCTCCATCTCTGTCATACCACAGGATAGAATGAATGCCACACTCTTCTCACTCACTCCATAGCTGTGTGTATTGCGTGTGGTATCCAGCATATTCCGTAAGGCGGGGCTAGGTGTATCAGTAGCACTTAACCATTGGGTAAGTCTTAGCAAAAGTCTAGCATTGATTTCCTTCACTTTGTCAACATGTTCCACTGAGTTGTATTGGGAAAGTTGTTTGATCACATTGCTACACAACTCAACCCCCGCTTCCTTTGAGTAGAACCCATAGTAAAGCTTGGTAATCTCTTTGAATGCTTCTACTTTATCCAGGCTGTTGATAACGAGAGAGGCGCTCGTATTGAACTGAGTTACATAATGAGTGAGACTAGACGTGGTCTCATTCTGTGCTTGGAGAGGACATATCTTGTTTATATATTTGTTCATCTTTCCACTAGCCAGCTTGATGTTCCCTTCTTTCCTCGCGGTTCTCACAACACTCAGATACAGTTTGTTATTGTTATCTTTAGCATTGAGATCCATAGCATCGAGTGCTGTGGTAATGGTGAGAGAGTCTTGTGCAACACCTCGCATCGTTTCCTTCCACCATAGAATCTGAGTGAGTAAACTAGAGCTGAGTTCTACTTCCCCATGGTGTTGTGTATGGAAGCCTAGCGCCGTGTTATTAAGTAAGCACTGTGCCATGTAGTAGCATAGGAAGGAATCATCGAGTAATTCACAAGGAATATTCCTCATGCTCTCCTTTACATAGGAGAATGCAATGCTTCTACATTGTTCTACAAGTTGAGTACAGCACGCTGGTATACTCTTAGCGCCTGATCTCTGTATTAAATACTTGATGAGACTATGCTTCACATGTGCTAGCTTATAATAATAAGGAACTGTCTGCATATCATCATGTGTACATTGCCACTCTCCTAGTTGTCTTGCACTCTGATATTCCTCTTTCTCAATGAGTTTCATCATATCAATGTCTTGTTCACTCCAGTGACTGTACTTCCTACTGGACAGAGACTCTACTGATAGCCATGTGCCAAGGTTCTCCCAATCCTCTACACCTAGATAACATTCTACAAGTTGTTCTGATAGTAGTCTCCTGGTTATCTCTGGGTATTGTCCCCCCTCCTGTGTCAGGACCTGATGTAACTCCTCTCCCCCTGCCTCCCACCTACCCCCGGCCTGGGACTCCAAACACTTGAGATAGGCCGGGGTCACACTAGTAACATGACGACACCATACAGCTAGGCCATGTATACCATCAGCATCCCGCAGTCTGAGTAACGCTAAGCTAAGATACAACACGGCTAACTCAAAGTCCAGTGTGTTGGTATGTCCGCCTGCCACCAGGTCGCGCAGTAATGTCATGCCGTGTCGCGCAGCACTAGATGCCAGACCGGCATGCAAGGACACACACATGAGTGTGTTACGGAGTCTATGTAGCCATTCCGTACAGGTACTCTTGTTAGTGGTAAAGAAACATCTTACACTCTTACTAGGGGGAGTCAGGGCAGTGGCAGTACCATCACTTGCATTAGTTATACACTTATCTAGCTGCTCCATGAAGTCCAATACGAGACGGATACGACGCAGACAATAAGGTTGAGATGAGACAGACATGATATCACGAGCGAGAAGTTTAATACTAGAATCAAATGTGGTTAATGTATCGGGGGGTTTACCTGGAACATACAAAAAGCACATTGTATAGCTATAGATATAGGAAGACTTGCAGCTCGTAGGATTGTTTGAACTTCATCTTTATCTAACTCAGTTTCTATAAAAATATGTCTGCTGGTATTTTAACTATAATAGTTCATTGGTTATGAATCCAACTACTTATAAAGCTGTATGGCACACATGGTCGACAACCGTCAATCGACTTCCATCGACCAAGATCGATGTCGATCGACGGCCATCAACACAGCTTAAAATAAAAAACAATTTGGAAAATGATTCTTACCCAAGGGTGTGCGCAATCGGTTGGTTACACAGAACTGCGCACTTGAGAATGTGGCCCAGAATAGGAGTGAATTATCCACCGCGTCTAAATGCACAGGACTTGACGACATGGTACACAAATAATATAAACTTCGCAGCCACGCCATGTCCAACCCTTCCTCTTCCTCCAGTAATAAATAACGCATGTATGAACGAAAACAAAACCCACTCATCTCTCCCTGGGAATATTTGGACATGAACGCTACCTCGTTACTATGGAAACGAGAGAGTCGTGTGCTATTACCCTTGCTGTACACATCACCCAGCTTCCTATAGACGAGAGACAGGGGGAGCAACTGAAGCACACTACCTGAAATATCAAGAGATCAATTAGAAACTCACTCGTACATCTATATAAATAAAATTGTAGATTTGTCTGTACATTGCTTAGAATCGTGAAAATTTTAGTTACTAGTAGTTGACCCGTCCTTTGTACGGGACCACCACACACACGCACACCCACAAACCCATCACACACACACATGTCGGTAAATAATTCAAAGTCGCATAAAAAAAAAAAAAAAATAAAAAAAAAAAAAGTTCCCTAGCAGACGTGACTTAGCCTCTGGAGTCCTCTTGCGCCTCCTCTCGCAAGAAACTCAAACCGTAACATTACGACTCGGGGAGAATACCTTGGCGGGGACCTGTTCATCACGAGTTTGAGTGAGTGCTCTCTTTGTCCTTATTATACTATTTCGGGACTCCTGACGCTCGTAGTAAATGGGGTGAACATTATAGTACACTACCACGCAATCCTCACCTCATACCGTTAAAACAACTTTGTATACGTTGGTTCTAATTCACTTTCTCACATAGGTACCCAACAAACCTACTAATATTTTCACTTCCCAAGTCCATAGCCACATGCCGGCTAAAGTTACCTCCACTCTCCAAGCCCTTCCTTCAACCTAAACCTAACTCACACTCCCTGCCTCGTCCTTACCATGACATACCTCTTAACTTAGTTAATCATTACAACAATAAGAAGAGGAGAGAGAAAGGAGAAGAGAGAAGAGAGAGGAGAAGAGAGAGAAGAGGTTTTTTTTTTTTTTTTTGTTTTGTTTCTTAATTTATTATTAAAGATAAAGAGAATTATTATACCACTAAGAGTACAAGATTTTGCAATTGGAACTAGGTCCAATTAAAGCGCTACAAATGGCGTCCCCAGCTCCAATACTGAATTCTATGGGTGGAAGGGGATATGAAGTAAAGTCTCCTTTCAACGACCGACTCTTACTTTTCAACCAGTACCAACCGAGGATCTTGAGGAGTGAGTCACAGTTGGAATTACGTATGAAGTATCTTTTGTTGGCACAAGGACTTATGATGAACCTGTGAGACTATGTGGGTATGTTGTCGTTACTTGTCTAACAAAGACGAACTTATGCTGACGATAGAATCACACCTCTATCATGCCTCATAGTCCGCAAATCTGAACTATCTTCTAGAATATCCTTGATGACACAAGATATGTTCAGACATTGGAAGCATACTGGATCCATGCATACTATTTCCGGAAATTTTACTATTTATCTGAAAATTTTTTGATCTCTTTATTAAATACTTTAGGGGTCAGCAAGGAGGGGTTTATTAGTTCACAGGTTTCTTTATTTGTTTTGAGGAGGTCGTGGGTTTTTTCTAATCTTTAGTTAAAACATGGGGCGGAAATAAGTGAAGTATAATACAACACAGGAAGAAGTTGGAAAGAAATGAGATTATCTATGAAGACGAAGTGACCCGTAACCCCGCACGGTAGCTAAAATTAAAAATTTCGTAACGTGCGCGGGTACGCACCTTCGTCTTCATTATAAGTCTCCTTTCTCCTCACTTACTCCCCTTCTTCCTTTTCCACCAAAACGTGCGACGGTTAGTCACTTCTCGTCACTATAATCCTCCTTTCCCTCACGTTACGCATTCAGCATCTTAACCCTTTAAAAACAGTGCAAGTATAAAATCCGCCACCAAATCCATCCAATTTTAAAAGGATTTCGGTCGCAAGACCGCTCATAAGTTCTTTAAGCTTTAAAAACCGCTAAAACCAAGTGTAAAACCGGACCTCGACTTTAAACAGCGCTACTGAATAAAAAAAAAAAGTAGTTGAATGTTAGTATAAAGAAGTATTTTGGAAGACAAATGACAAAAGACTACTTGGCAAGGCCCCTATAAGCGTTAAAATAAGCTAAAACCTGGAAAAACGCTAACATTGTACTTTCCCTACAGGGTATTCTTTATGTGTCCCTATCTTGAGCCTCTGAGTTTGCTGGCTCTACCCTCCCTTAGAAAAGGAGCCCCTCATAACACATAATGAGGAATGATGTATAGTGACTTCTATTCGTTGCAAACCTCGCACCAAACAATCGATCTACCACTGGTG
>NW_007405062.1:0-2573 GCF_000475195.1 Diaphorina citri | reverse complement strand
CGTGTCGTGGGGTCCCTCATTTTTTTCTCGGTTATATTGCCTACGGGCTCGGCACCCCAGAGCCAGGGACGCGTTTGGACTTATATTCTTGGCCCTTGCGGGATTCATTTGCTCACAATTCCCGTCTGGGTAAGTGAAATTTTTATGTATTACACGAAACAGTGTAAGTGGTTGTCTTGCCCATGCCAGAAGGGTCCCAGACGGTTCGACGCCCACCATTGAACCTGGGATCTCTACTCGTTTTCGATTGCCAGGAATATAGATATATCTAAAATTCACAGTACAAACACAACAAATAGATGCGTAACGAGGGACAAGGAAAAAAGTGGCAGCAAATACTTAACACCCATGACATCATCCCTAATCTACCGAGAAAGGCCGCTGTTGCTCATTTTCGACTGCTCACTGGGCATGACTGTTTGGCTGAACATCTCCACCGCTTTGGTCTAAAAACTTCTCCTATTTGTTCCTTATGTTCCTTAAACAGTCCTATGAACTCAGTTCACCTGAACTCCTGTCCTGCCTTGGAAGCCAGCAATGACATTGTAGGTAAATATTGGGAAGCCAGAGGTAAAATGACCTAGTAGTCAAATAACCCGACATTTGCAAACAACAACAACAACAACTTTGAAAATATTATATGAGAGATTACATACGAGTACGTGTGTATTATCATGTCTGATTGTATATATTAACTTACCTAGTAGACAGACCATGGCTTGTTTGTATTGAGTCAACTGCTTGTCACAGTCTTCTATCTTCTCTTGCAATGTATTCAATACATTGACTTTGCATCTCCTGGCTTCCATGACTTGTTTGTATCTCCCAGGCAAGGTATAGAATGCATGGTTCGGATCAGTTCTCGCTTCATTAATGTATGCATTCTGCAAGTGTCGTTCATGTAACTTGGCTTCTAGTTTCTTCTGTGCGCTATCTTCACTCAAATACTCTTGCAATGCTTCTCGAATATCTTGCATACATGCTAGGAGTTTATCTCGATTGCCTAGCCACTCCCACCCTATCTCTTGTCTCCTCAACATGAACATGGCAACACTGTATTCTTTCTCCAATAGTTTCCTCGTAGCGCGTACTGCTGCCACGTTGCCACATCGTACAGTACAGGGGGGGAGTCCTGTATCATGGCCTGGGGTCCAGTCTACCAGGGGATCATAGATGAACGCTTCAAGTAGCGTTAGGAATGTCTCTCTCCCCTTCTTCATAACCTTGAGTACATACTCACAGGCTCTCTTGTATCCGCCTTCTACACCGGTCAGACCCAGGGCCCGGACGAGGTTTGGTGTCAGACGGAATGGTACTTTCTCCGGGACACGCAGTGTCTTACCTTTCTCAAAGCATACATTATAATCAATATGAACCACTTCCCCTGTATGTAGATCCACTAGTACGTTATCCAAGTGTCTATCTCCCAGGCCTATGATATAACCTATGATGGAGTTGAGTGCGAGGGAGCTTGTATACAAGCGTGTGCTCTTCCACCAGGCACCAGCATCCTTGCTATGACACCACAGCTCTGTAGCTAAGAGATGATCAGGCGTGGCTTGCATGAGTTCCTGTAGTACTTGACGTAAAATATCCAGGGGCCATAGCTTGCGGGACTCGGGGGAAATGTTTCGTTCTCTCAGCAGAGGTGTCAGTTTACCATAGAATAGTTCACTCGGGCGTGGGACAGGGGCTTTGGCAGGGACCTGCCTCTGCTGCCAACGCTTGTATAGAGAGAAGAGAGGGGTGACGTGTTCTACCCAGGAGATGAGACCGCCCCTGGGTCCTAGTGGTATCACAGGATAATGTCTGGCTCTGTATACACTAGGCGTTAACATGGTGTTGGCAATCTGAAGGAATTGCATGATACGCTCGTCAAGATGAAGATCTTCCAAACCTGCAAACCAGAATAATAAACAGACAGAATAAGTATCAATACAATGATGTCAATGGCATGGCAAATAGTTGAAATGTATGTCTCTTACCTTTGAACAGATAGGTGTAAGTTTTTCCATCGGATCCGAGGAACACGAGTTTCTTAGGTTTGGTCTTGGTGGGTAGAATGACGACTTGTTCTTTGACCTTGGCTATAGTGACCAGGGCTGGAACGCCAGGCATAGCGACCTGTGTATCTCTCCAGCCAGCCAGGACAGGAGACAGTTCCGACATTTTCAACGCGTAGGAACATCGCTTGCCGGCGCGGGCTGCTAGTTTCCCCTGGAGAGATTTGAGGAGAGTGTAAGCTTCTTGATGATGTATAACGCCAGGGGATTTCAGTTTACTCAGGAGAGCTTCAATATCCGCGGAATAAGTTTCTTGAAACCAAATCTCACGCGGGGTTTCAGCCGGGCCTGCAATTCAGAGAACATTCATTCATTAACGTGAGAGCTGGTTTTTATTTAATTTTCGCGGTTCTCACAACACTCAGATACAGTTTGTTATTGTTATCTTTAGCATTGAGATCCATAGCATCGAGTGCTGTGGTAATGGTGAGGGAGTCTTGTGCAACACCTCGCATCGTTTCCTTCCACCATAGAATCTGAGTGAGTAAACTAGAGCTGAGTTCTACTTCC
>NW_007405061.1:0-721 GCF_000475195.1 Diaphorina citri | reverse complement strand
CTCTCTTTCTCACTCCATTTAGGCATCTGCCTAAGTATTTACCCTCAGAGTTAGGTAGGATTTTTGCAAACACAACCTCTGTAGGTAGGTACTTACCATAGAGTCAAATTTAGTGGATGTGCCAAATTCACGTTAGATAGATATAGAGGAAGCAGAATGATTTTATGTTATAGGTTAATGGTTGGAAACATAATTTGATGTCTTTCTGATGATAAACAAAATTTTAGTCCAGAGTAGTCCAGACTTTTTCAATACCTACTCTTAACACATCAAATTGCCTAATCAAATCTGTGTAAACCTGCATCATAAGCCCTAAATAAGTTCATGATTTCAGAGATCCAGACCCAACCATTAGTGTGAATTATTTTGAAGATATTGTTCAGCCCCATGTTACATGTGGAAGCACACCTATAAATAATATACACGTGCCAGCAAGGACTGCGAGGAGTGTCTAGTGTCTATCTTCGCTTCCAACTCCTTAATCCTGAGTCCTTAGCATCTTGATGCCTTGCCTTCTGTTATCACACCATAGTACCATACGGTGCAGAGTTTTGAGGTTGTGGTTATGAATAATGCTTGATTCGTATAGTCGTAGAAGCTTAACCCATCCTTTGGGGCAGTTTAGCCCACAACTAAGCCTCAGACTGGGCTTTTTGTCGATTCGAGAAGGAATACAAAGGATTTTTTTTTTTTTTTTTTGTATTTTAGCTTTTCTTCAAAG
>NW_007405060.1:0-721 GCF_000475195.1 Diaphorina citri | reverse complement strand
ATTAAGTCGGCTAGAAACTTTCTTCTATTCTTCTCAGATATACATAATATATAGATAGGTACCTATGTATATTTGAGAAGTATATCTAAGGAGATACCTACCTATGTAGATACCCCATTATGTATAGATACATAGGAGGGTACCTATATTTTACTACCCCGTTTGCTTTGGGTTCAATATATTTTCTCCGCTTGAATAAAAGTTGGTGACGGTTTCCTTTGAGGTGGTTTACTGGGGGAGGATGAAGAAGAAGAGGAGGAGGAGGAGAGAAAGGAGGAGGAGAACTGGAGGAGGAGAGACGGAAGTTGATCCTATGTTGATTTTGGTGCACGCAAATTTTAAAATCGGACCATCATGGAGAATGACTGAAAGATCAATCGATTTACTTCTCATGAATCTAGTACCTAGCTAGAGTAACTTTTACAATAGTTATACCTGCGTTACCAGAGCTGCTCATCATTACAGTGCAGTGCAGAGTACCTACCATGAGCTACAATATAGATTTACGTCTGTGTTGAAACAATACTGTTGTATTATTACCTGAAACAGAAGAAGTAAAAGAAAATTGTCATTAGATACTTATTTTCTTATTTTTTAAAAGAACACGTTCTTTAAATTGATGTTAAATGGCATGTTCTTCATTTTACAGATTTTTAGTCCGTCCTTCCTTTATTATTACAATAGTAATAAAAAGGTATAAGGGACGGACTATTGTATTCGC
>NW_007405059.1:0-721 GCF_000475195.1 Diaphorina citri | reverse complement strand
GCACAGTCTAGGTCACGTTTAGTTCTGATATGAACTCATTAGCTTGACAAAGTTCTGTTGTGTTGAATGTTTAAGCAAAGATTCATCAAAATTATACTGAAAGTTTCATAACTACATGTCCCAGAACAAACGGGATAGTTATTAAACGAACCAAGTGAGAGATACTAGAGTTGAAACTTTAAACTCAGCTCCGTTCATTGAGGGGGGAACGTGTTTTAGGTAGTAATACACACGAGACTAGACTAGACGAAGAATGAAAAATTGTCGTCTCGTCGCGCATTAGTTTTAGCACTAAAACCTGACCATCAAACATTTCAGCTAATTACATTACTTTCTTACTAAGCATGGGATAAGCAAAGAAGAATCAAGGCAAGACGACCTATTCCAGAGTTAAAGCACCTCAAAGAAAAAAAATAGAGGTTTTCTACAGAGGGAACTGTAACTGCTAAGGTCTTATCGTACCGAAATTGAAGAGAGAAGGACAGGTTAGTAGAAAGCCAGCCGTTCCAAGAACGAACATTATCCGTTCAGGATAAGATCCGCCCCGGGTGGGACTCGAACCCGCGGCCTAGCGTTTATAAGGCAGACGCGCTACCATCCAAGCTAACTAGGCTGTCTACTAAGAAGAAGAAAAAAAGATGAGAATCTCACCTGGAGCAGGGGCGGCCTGTGTGCTGAGAGAATGCTGAAAGTTGACTGACGAGGACTGGTTGGCCGCCTG
>NW_007405058.1:0-721 GCF_000475195.1 Diaphorina citri | reverse complement strand
GTACCTAATCAGATAGCCCACTCCAAGCGGTTTAACTTGGATCTACATAAAGTTGAAATCAAATCAAAGATTGGCCCAGGACACAAGTCCTTAGGTTATAATTTGTATGAACGCCGTGTAACTATTTGATTATGCAATACGCAACATATCTCACGTTAGTGGAGATGTCGCATTTCCCTTCTGTTCCCTAGAAAGGGAAATAAGAAATGAGACATCTCCACTAAAAGAGGGAATCTTTTAATTTAAGAATGATCCTCAATATTATCCTGAGATTAGAGTGCTGCGATAGGTGTTATACGTTATACCCACAAAAGAGTTGTGAAGAGGCTGTCTGCTGTTTTACAAATAGGTAGTTCATGATTTCGAGTTTTTTAGGCTTTATTTTTATCATATGATATTTTTTGGATTTACAAATTACTTCTAGGTACCTGCATGTGTTATTTTTCAGGTTTACAAAATATCTCTATGATATTTTCCGGTTTTAGTCAATATTATCTAGTATTCTGTTCCATTCTCATCTATAAACTATGAAGTAATTTTTTCAAGCTCTCATAAAGAAACTCACCCCAAGTCGGCCGTTAAGTGTCTGAAAACCCACATCTATTATGTACAATTTAATTTTGGCCCATTCCTCCTTTTTCTCACCCCCTCTCTCCCTTTCTCTCTCTCTCTCTCTCTCTCCCTCCCTCCCTCTCTCTCTCTCTCTTATTTCTTCACTCTC
>NW_007405057.1:0-721 GCF_000475195.1 Diaphorina citri | reverse complement strand
ACCCAACGAGAGTTCCGTTCAAACTACCACCGCGCCTGTCCCTACACCTGCCGCCCCTGCACCTAGCACCGCGGGGTCAGCGGGAGCTGCGGATAAAGTACGGGAGAAGCTGCACCACAACCACATCAATCTGCAACAGTTGCGGATGCTGCAGAAAGAGAAGCTGCAACTACAGGTACGTGGGGGCATAACAAGGGATATGCTATTTTTTTTAATCCTATAATATCTAATCTCCCAATAACTTCCAGTCTGATAGGTATACTGTGTCAATGGGCAACTCGAAATATTATTTGAGCAGTTCTAATTAAAGATTTATTTTGTTTCTCTCTATAACTTGTCAGCTCCCATGGCGTAGTGGTCACTGAGCTCGCCTTGCACGCGGGAGACCCGGGTTCGATTCCCGGCGGGGTCAAGAAGTTTGTATCATGCAAATGATTGATTCCGTAACTGGCTGTTGCGGACTGGGGAAAGAAGAGAGGGGAAAAGAGAAGAAGGAATAATAATGGAATAGATTATCAAGCTTCAGAATAGAGGTGTTCCGTGACAAGAACTTTGAAGCTTGTGGCACTCAAGGCATTTCTGATATATCATGAAACTGACTTTAAAATAAATACCATAAAAACTGACAATGAACTCTAATTTCCAGGAGATGCAAACCAAACACATCGACATCCTCGAGTTCAAGAAGAGAAAGCAGGAGGAGAGCAAAGCCGCCGCCGCC
>NW_007405056.1:0-721 GCF_000475195.1 Diaphorina citri | reverse complement strand
CTATGGAGGCACTCAACTTGAAGAGATTGCATTTGTCATCAGGTAAAAAGAATGAAACTCAACACGAAAATTGTGTTACCCATCTGTATTTTGTAGGTAACTTTTAGTTGTCTACCTATTTACCAGAAGAATTAGTTCTCTCTAAAAGGCTCTACCATCATCTAGCTAAAAGTAAAGTCCTCAAAATATCTTTTCCTGGAAATAGTAATTGAAGTGACATCTTGTCCTTAGACAGTACCTACTTACCTTTGAAAATATTGGAAGTACATTGTCAGAGCCCCATTGTGCAGAAAAATTAGAGGGGAAAATCTGAAGAAAATATAAGTTCCCTGTGTACCTACCAGTTCCGAAGTTGAGACTGAAAATTCACCCTAAAATCCTTCAAGAAGATCTTTCTTTATTCCATCAGAACTTAGTTTTGAAATTTTGAACCCACCCTGAAAAAGTCTTGAAGAAACCAAAGCCCAGAAGAAGAAAACTTCAACACCCCAAGTGCATCACAACTTTGGATAAACTTGCATAAAGTGCATCAGAACTTGAAGCAAACTTGCAAAAAGTACATTCATTGTCTTTGAGCAAACTTGCAAAAAGTGCATTGTCTTTGAACAAACTTGCAAAAAGTACATCATAACCTTTGAAGAAACTTGCAAAAAGTTTGTTTGACCATCTTGTAAAAAGTCGCCAACATTTTCCCACCAACCATGAATCATCTCTCCCAATA
>NW_007405055.1:0-721 GCF_000475195.1 Diaphorina citri | reverse complement strand
AGTTAGTTACAGTTCCCTCTGTCAAACCTAAAAAAAAAAAAAAAATGTCAATAATACATAGTAGATAATAATGAAGATAAAATGTTCAAAATGAATAGGGGTTTTTACGCCCTTTCAAACCGATCCACTAAAACCTAATCCCTTAAAATAATAAAAGATTGTACCTCGGTACCGCTTTCGCATTACTTCAAGGCAAATCTCTATCCCTCACAAACGGTAGATGTAAAAATATTCCTCTCTGTGGGAACTACAATAACTCCTCAATAAATTGGAACTCAGCTCTTGGATTTGTTAAGTGAACATGATAATTATATATTTTCGTGTCCAGAAATTACACAAGCAACAAACAACATGATTGCTATCTCCCATACTTTTTATCTTACACCCTGTATAATGGTACAGCACAGTTTGTGTGGTAACAGAAAGTAATCAACTTGTGGAAAACCTATTATTAAAAAATAAATTTAGAAAAGCTATAAATCTCGTGTTTTGCACACTCATATATGCGGGCGCGAATCATGTTGGCACGAATTAAAAGTGAAAACTATTGAAAATAAATTAAGTCAGTGCCGAGTGTTCATTAAGTTGACGCAAATGTAGTTTTAAACAGAGGTTTTGTGGAAGAGCTCACATTAAAAATCTGTTGTGAAAACATGAAGAAAAGTTTTCTGAAAAAAAGTGTCATATTGAAAACTTCGTCATCACTTTGGAATCAGATATG
>NW_007405054.1:0-721 GCF_000475195.1 Diaphorina citri | reverse complement strand
GGTGGAAGGAGGGGGCGGAAATCACAGGCGAAAAAAAAGGCTGTGTTACATTTGGGACGTTTCTGGAAGGCAAAGGTCCTGAGCCATTAGGCAAAGTGGGTATTGACCAGACTTCAAGAAGTTTGTCAAAATGTTTATTTTTAACATTTTTGTCAGGGTGGTTTGGTCACATCCACCAAAAGTCATGCTTGTCACGTCCCTCCCTCTTGCTCCATTCCTGGGCCGAAATCTGGTCCTCATTCCCATTCAAAATCACGAAGAAGAAGATTGCTCCATTTCTGGGCCGAAATCTGGTCCTCATTTCCATTCAAAATCACGAACAAGAAGAAGAAGAAGAAGAAGAAGAAGAAGAAGAAGAAGAAGAAAAGTTTAGAAGCCCATTAAGCGTTCAAGCTCCCACCTAAGGGCAGTACCTGATTTAGTCCACCCAAAGGAGGGGTTACTCTTCGCTGAATTTCCTCTGATACATTACGTAGGTAGGTATACATTTTACATAGTGTACCTGCAACACAGAAGAGTCATACGCCATACACACACATGTTAAGTCATTACAGCAAAGTCCTGGCATATGCAGAACACAGAGAAACCTTTGTAGTTCCTCGAGCACTGTGCATTGTATGACATTTGATCCCGGTACGCCTGCCTTTTTTTTACTTTCTATTACCTTTACGTATAGGGAACCTATACAAGGTAATGAGAAAGTATTGCAATCGGTCCAAAT
>NW_007405053.1:0-675 GCF_000475195.1 Diaphorina citri | reverse complement strand
CTTCTTCCAAATAAAACCTTTCTTTTATTTGTCTGCCTTTTGACATGGGCACAATCTTCAATTCCCTCTTGTCTTTCATAGTTTCTCCCCTACCTCCTTTTCCTCCTCCTACTCCTTGTCTTTCCTTTACTTCTTCTGCTTCTCCTCCTTTTCCTCTTTCGTCTTCTTCTCCTCTATCTTTAAGATCTTCTTTGCTAGTCTTTTCATTTCTCCTTGTGGAATAATTTACTCTCTCTCTCCCTTTCTTCATTTTAGTTTTATTTCGATTTATGATTTTTTTATTTATTCTCTCTCTCTCTCTCTCTCTCTCTCTCTCTCTCTCTCTCTCTCTCTCTCTCTCTCTCCCTCTCTCTCTCTCTCTCCCTCTCTCGTCTTTCTCGTGGTTTCTTTTATGTTCTTAATGGTGTTTATCTAACGCTCTCTCTTCTTCCTCTATCTCTCTCTTCTCGTTGGTTCTCTCTCGTCATAGAATAGAAGATGTGAAAAGAAAGTGAGAGAAAGATTATGTTTTTTATGTTTGCATATCATAGAGGTAAAGAGAGAGAGAGAGACGATTTTTTATTTTATTTTTTAGAGAGAGAGAGGTTTGATATAGAGAACTGTAACTGATGCTATAAGGTCTTGTCATACCGAAAGCGGAGATAAAAGGAAGACAGGATAGGAAAAAGCAAGTCG
>NW_007405052.1:0-721 GCF_000475195.1 Diaphorina citri | reverse complement strand
TGTTAAATAATAAAAAAGTTGTGACTGATTAAAGAAAAAAATGCTTAAATGTTGGGCAATCTATCCCCCACTTACGCCTACCCAATACTCATACTCACAGTCTAATTTATTTTCCTTACAGCAATATTATGAAAGTGGCAAATTAAATGCGAAAGAAAAAAAAAATGGAATGACAAAGAAAAAAGGAAAAATTTGAATACCAACATAAGATGTCAAAAGTAATGCCTAATGTGTAATATGCAGAAGGTCGAAAGAAAAGGGAGAAGAGAAGTCAAATACTATCTATTAGTGGATGTGCTTAGTTTTCTAATTTACCTCTCTACATTGTATAAAATGCTGGATTAAAACAAAGAAGGAAGTGAGGGAATGGCCTAGACAGTCTGCTTAGTTTTCTAATTTACCTCTCTACATTGTATAAAATGCTGGATTAAAACAAAGAAGGAAGTGAGGGAATGGCCTAGACAGTCTATATAGCTAGATACATAAGGACATAGTATAGTTTTAGTAAATGTCAACCAGGTTTCAGGTATTGCGTTAACATATTGTTAAGATAGGTCATTAAACCTACTACTCCCACAATTGATAAAACTCGCAAAGAAAATTAATTCGCTAATTTCCACTCTCTTCCGTTTTGATTACCATGGTTTGGTCTTTCTCTATCTTCACTTTCTGATTTTCGCTGATGTCAAGGCCATTCACGTGATGTCTTCTAGTGACATGA
>NW_007405051.1:0-721 GCF_000475195.1 Diaphorina citri | reverse complement strand
GTTTTCTGTGAATTCCCTTCAGAGAGAAAATGGGTATGAGGGTTTCCTTCCGTCACGAAACAATGATAAGGGTTTTTTTTACTGTTTTGTGCTGTCTAACTGTCATGACTCATCCATACTATTATTTCGTGTTCTACCTAACCGTACAATCGTACCTTTATGACGTACACAGGTATGTATATTTGATACATATTTTCGCTCTTCTGTAGGACTGAGAAGTGGTTATTGAATTAAAGATATGACACTCTTTCCCTTCGATATAGGGACAAACTATAGTCACATATCATACATTAAATTCAATCGTTTCTAAATTTTCCACATATACTGGGTCTGGCACGGGAATAGCATGGAATTAAAAGATGAATAAAGCAATAAAGCGGGCGCACTCATACGTCCCGAATAACTTGTTCGAAAGTGTCGGGAATCGGGACGGAAACCGACCGTATTTCAAACTATAGTCACATATCATACATTAAATTCAATCGTTTCTAAATTTTCCACATATACTGGGTCTGGCACGGGAATAGCATGGAATTGAAAGATGAATAAAGCAATAAAGCGGGGCGCACTCATACGTCCCGAATAACTAGTTCGAAAGTGTCGGGAATCGGCACGGAAATGGGCCGTATTTGGGACGAATCATAGTACGCGCTGCTTAAATCAGTAACTAAAGCATGTATTAGGGAAATTTTATTTGCTGGGATCGATAGTTTGCATGCGG
>NW_007405050.1:0-721 GCF_000475195.1 Diaphorina citri | reverse complement strand
TCGATAGTAAATAAACCTCGATAAGAAATAACTTTGGTCTTTTCCCTTGAATTATTTCTTATCGAGGTTCCACTGTACCTTATAAGTAATTATTATTAGTTTTACCTATGTATTCTGTGCTGCTGCAGGTAATAAAACTAAACCGGTAAAACGCCAAAGCAAGTAGCTAGGTATGGAAGTACCTATACTACTTCTTACCTAACAATGCTCTGCACCTGTTCCATCCCATTCATTATGTTAAGCATACTTACCTACACAAATGTGAATCCGTGCTGAAGTGCTTAATACACTACGCTAAAAATCTGGTGTAAACATCACACGACTTTCCTTATCCTATTGAATGATGCTTATTTGGGTGTTCTTGTTCTTATACCCTAAAATTTTATATCCCTAACCGTTTAGTCGGTATAGCTGAAAATCGCCAAAAAACGGTCAAAATACCGCCAACCGTAGCACCTATCTCAACCAAACGAGTTGAGTTGCATTCTTGTCACATTTGTGAACTACATACCAAAATTCAAGTCTCTCGCTCATACCGTTCCCGAGATATTGTTCAATTACACCAAAAACCGGTAAAATGCCGCCAACCGTTGCACCGTTCTTAACCAAAAGTTTCGTGTCGCATCCTTGTCACATTTGAAAACTGCATGCCAAATTTCAAGTCTCTAGCTCTTACCGTTCTTGAGATATTTTGTTTACAGACAGACAGACACACACACGG
>NW_007405049.1:0-721 GCF_000475195.1 Diaphorina citri | reverse complement strand
AAAAAAAAAAAAACACACGTTGAAAAGAAAAAGTTTGCTGTGATGCGGATGAGTACAAGTTGACATGACCTCATCCTAGCATACCTACATATCTCGCCAGGTCTGCGTGAATTTGAAACTCAGTAAATCATAATTTCCTTTTTTTTTTGGCCAGTAAGCTTTTGACGACGAAAAAATTTCACCATATTTCATCAAATTTCACTTCCATAGATTCAGTAGCTGTTCAACCTTCCTAGACGATTGATCAATTAGCAGGAGGCACTTTGAAATAAGAGATTGGTATAGCCCTCTCTTTTTCAGATTTGAGCTTTTTTAGTAGTTACTGACTACTTCTAACTTACCTATAATAGAGTGTGGGTACCTACTCTGTTGTTGATATTTTTCAGTTCGTTTTTTCTTGGAAAGTTTAGACCTAGTTAGGTAACTCTTGAGTATTGCCTTGGCTGTATATCCACAACAACCTCAGAGTTTTGTCCTTGGATTTACAGTCCAACGACCTCAGAGTTTAGCTAGGGGTTTTTTTTCTCCCTTAGAAAGTTTAGACCTAGTTAGGTAACTCTCGATATTGCCTTGGCTGTATATCCACAACAACCTCAGAGTATTGTCCTTGGATATACAGTTCAACGATCTCAGAGTTTAGCTAGGTTTTCTTAGAAGTTAGGTGCTGTTTTTTTTTTTTTTTTCTCCCTTAGAAAGTTTAGACCTAGTTAGGTAACTCTCG
>NW_007405048.1:0-721 GCF_000475195.1 Diaphorina citri | reverse complement strand
GCACCTGGATGTCTTGAAAATAGCTTGCTCTAGGTCTGCCTCTGGTACGCCAAAAATTTGACATCATGTGGACTGTGGACCATAGTGTTTTGTGGACTAGTGTATCTGGACTGTGGACGCAGACGTCCCAGACTGCTACTACAAATTACCTACTATAAGCTGTTATGGCAGCGGCTTATAGTAATTTGTTCTTGGCTGTGAATCTAGTAGCCCGTGACCAATTCTTATTTGCATAGTCACTATTGATTGCCTCGGGCAAACTCCTGATGAATGACTCCCTATTGATATTAAAGATAATATGTAGATATACCATGTATTATGTACCTATGTACTGAATACTATATCTACGCACCTATATATTGAATATCTATTGATAGTGATAGTAGGTATCTACTAGTACATATATCGGATGAGTATGTAATCTATTCATACGATGCCTATAAATTGCCTATATCTCGAGCTAATGGCCATTTGTTGACCAGTTTTTACTTTCTTCGAGATGTGTTCTTTTCTCTTTCACTTGGTCTCCTACCTCTCACTCTCTGGGAGATGTCTATTGACTATTGCATATGCCATGATAGGTATTTTTATTGATTGTAAATATTCTTTTGTTGTGTATAGGTTATGGTTTTCTATCGTGCGTACAATAGATCAGTTGCGCTTACTTGTGTGATGTTTCAAAGTCATAGAGCAGGAAAAATGGGGACCAACGGAATTTTTC
>NW_007405047.1:0-721 GCF_000475195.1 Diaphorina citri | reverse complement strand
TCGCAAAATCCTTTCTTATTGCACACCTAGACCATAAAAGGAATATTTCTACCAAATTTCAGCTTTCTAGGTGTTGTGATTCTGGAGATAGAGCGATCAGTGTGTGAAATGTGAATGAGTGAATGGATCTTGTTCTTATAATATAAGATGACGAAAAGTTAGCTTTTTTTAGGTTGGATAGAGGGAACTGTAACGTTTAAGGTCTTATCGTCCCAAAATCGAAGAGAGAAGGAAGCCAGGATAGGAGAAAGCCAGCCGTTCTGAGAAAAAAAAAGACATATGTTTGCCTTGAAAAGGACGGCCTGGGAGAGAATCAAACTCACGACCTAGGACTTACAAGCCAGACGCGCTACCAACCTAGCTAACTAGGCTGGCTAATTTTTAGCATCTTCGGATGCGTCACATCCTTGTTGAGCATCACGCCGCGCAGAACACACGAGTCCTCGATGGTACCTCCTGGGATCTGTGGGGGAAGAAAATAAAATAAATAATACAATAATAATAAAGCGGATAGGTTGCTGCTATACCTCAAAAAAGGGGCTAAAAAAAAGAGGTTTGATAGGTAGAGAGGGAACTGTAATGGGTAAGGTCTTGATCACACTAGGCTTGCACGCCGAAGTCCCAAATTCGATTCCCGGCGGGTACGAAGTTTTTCAGCTCTGTGCATGGAGTTCAGGGTGCACTCAGCCTCGTGAGGACATTTGAGTAGCTCCTTTAATCG
>NW_007405046.1:0-721 GCF_000475195.1 Diaphorina citri | reverse complement strand
AAAAAAAAAAAAAAAAAAAAAAAAAAAATCAAAGGTTGAGTGCGAAGACATCCATCCACTCGTAAATTTTGTATCGAAAACCAAATGTCAGCCCAAAGCAATCACCCTAGGGCTGATTGAGAGGCTGATTAAAAACGCCGACCCCGTCTGAACACAGGAGAATGCGAAGTAAAAGTAGTACCTAATTGTAATTAATTATTCTAAATCCAGTGATATTACCTACCTACAAATTTTCAGCTTTTAATTATAAATTGCCCTCATGAATAAATTATTGGTCTCTCTTGTTCTCTCTTTTTCCCTTTTATCTATTCTTAATATACTCTCTCCCTTTACATCTCTTTTTCTCCTTCTCTCTCTCTCTCTCTCTCTCTCTCTCTCTCCATTATCTCTTTCCTAATAGATCCCTCCTTAAAAACAATTATCAATGAGTTTGAAAACGCTCGAAAAAAAGAAGAAGGCGAAGAAAAATGCAAATTCATTTGTGTTCCCTTTCTCTACCTTCTTTTTCTCACTTGCTCCGAATAATTTTCCCTTTGTTCTTCGTCTGGAAATTATAATTATCCCTAGTGGTACATTTTTTTCCTCCAGTTAGTTAGTCCCTTTGATAGTCAGGGTCGTTCGCACTGGGGGCTTACTCCGGTCTGATTGGCCCCAGACTCCCCAACTCAAGATGACCCAAAATTAACAGTGTTTGTCCCGAAAATAGAAAATTAATTAAAAT
>NW_007405045.1:0-721 GCF_000475195.1 Diaphorina citri | reverse complement strand
AAAGTGATGGTTTTGTTTACCATCAAATGTCAGTAGTGACAAAATAAGTGTCATAAGTGCCATCAGAAGAAGTGTCATAAATGACAATGGAAGTGTCATAAGTGCCAAAAGAAGTGTCATCACTCCACGTTAATGGGTTATGGGATGGGCCCTCTCCTACCCTAGTTCACAAAATTTAATGATATAATTCAAATAAATAATTCAAGTAGATAGATAAAATAAATACTTCAAACAGATAAAAAGAAAAAAAAAAATAGATAAAAGCGTCCATTTGTTACATCAGAGTGTAGTTTTCGACACTTTTTTTTCCTCGGTAGTTTGTAATTTTGTGATTTTTGTGTATTCTTTGTTTACATTTCTTTGTGTATGTCTCCCTAGTCCACAAAGCCACTGCAACATTCTTGCGAAACACTCGATTATACGGGTTATCCCAGTGACGTAGCGTGGTCTAAATTCAAGTGTAGGGCCTTGTAGGGCTCATGCATAGGTCTACCAAGTCCCATCACAGTAGGTACATGCCATTAATATTTATAGGCATTAGAGTGAACTTTTGAGTTGTATGGCCGCCATACACGCCATACATACACGCTACGCCACTGGGTTATCCATTTAATGAGATATACAGCCAGCCTAGTTAGCTTGGTTGGTAGCGCGTCTGCCTTGTAAGCGCTAGGTTGCTTGTTCGATTTCCGCCCGCGGCGG
Organism: Diaphorina citri; assembly: GCF_000475195.1. Lineage (NCBI taxonomy): Eukaryota > Metazoa > Arthropoda > Insecta > Hemiptera > Psyllidae > Diaphorina > Diaphorina citri. The sequence continues at coordinate 19 of NW_007405045.1, read as the reverse complement.
TGCGATTCTAGCGCTTCCC
>NW_007405044.1:0-721 GCF_000475195.1 Diaphorina citri | reverse complement strand
TGGTTCTCAGTATTTCTCTTTTCTCTTCAACTCTTCTCAGCACTTCTTCATTCCTGACTCTATCTGACCACTTGATTCATCCTAGCAGTATAAGTGAGGTTATATGTATTGTATTATCTGTCTACAACTACCTGAAAACGGCTACTTTCCCTGTCGCGTATAATATCTCTAGTAGCGCGGTCAAACTTTCTTGACTTGACTCCTTAATCTATTCTACTATTTTTCTTCTTCTTCTACTGCTACTGCACCTTTTCCCAGTTTCATTTGGAGTCGGCGTTACCCTCGTTTATCCTACTCTTCCATACCCTCCTATCTAATGTCCCCTCCCTTCTCCAGAAGACAAAAAAAAGAAGAAAAGGAAGAAGAAAAGGAAGAAGAAGAAGAAGAAGAATAAGAAGAAGAAAAGGAAGAATAAGAAGAAGAAGAAGAAGAAAAGGAAGAAGAAGAAGAAGAAGAAGAAGAAGAAGAAGAAAAAGGAAGAATAAGAAGAAGAAAAAGGAAGAATAAGAAGAAGAAAAGGAAGAAGAAGAAGAAGAAGAAGAAAAGAAAGAAGAAGAAGTTCAGACTATCAAATAAATTTTCCATGACAAAAAAGAGAAAAAATGGCGGTAGTGAAATTTACTCCGTTTTGCCTATGGTGTATTAATAGGTAGGTTTTATGATTTATCTTAATGTATCTCGGGATTTATTCTTTTTATCTTAAAGGTAGCTTTTATCCTTA
>NW_007405043.1:0-721 GCF_000475195.1 Diaphorina citri | reverse complement strand
AAAAAAAAAAAAAAAAATACTTTCATACCTACTCAAGAAGAAATTTTTTGAAAAAATCAAACTCAACTACTCAACTCAGGAATCAGGAATTCAGGAAAAAATATGGCTTATAGGTATTTAAGACTTATTTTAGGTGGTTTTAGGTTAACCCTTTCTTGACCACTGGAATACCCGTGTCCCACTAACTTAAAGAGACCATAGCAGTAAACTACTGTAAACTACGAGAAAAAATCGAGTATCGACTTGTGCTGCGCTCTACTTCAAACTCTCGAGAACACAGTGGAACTAAAATTTCATGGTCAAGTTTGTTTTGATTTTCGATATTTGTGTCAAAAACGGTGAGGGTGGTGATAATTTTGAGAGTTTTTTTTTAGATTTTCACCATTTCGTTAATTGGAAGGATTTTCCATGGAAAAAGTAAGATTTTTTTTCCATGATTTTTTGCCAAATATGTTTCTTTATAGTTGTATGTAGTTCTTTCTAAAAAAAATTGCAAACATTTTCTGTTATGGCTGATCTACTTTGTGGGTCACCGGTGTCCCGCTGGTCCAACGGATGTACTTTTTTTTGAAATTATAATTTCCTGTGATTGATATTGATTAGTTATCATGATCTATCTCGAGAACAGTAAGAGCTAGAGACTTGAAATGGAGGAGTTGCAAATGGGTAAAAATTATAAATAAATGGTCGATTCCTATGTAAAAAGTTGGGAAAAATCCAA
>NW_007405042.1:0-721 GCF_000475195.1 Diaphorina citri | reverse complement strand
CCTAATTATAACGTACAAAGTTGTAGAGCTACATAAATATAGCTCTATAAATAAGCTGTACGTATTTTTACATAGGTATGTATAATAGGTGCCTATATGGGTGGTACCTACCGTTTTATAGTTTGATTTTTCGAAGAGTCAATGTTCGTGATTTTGAAGGTAAATAGAACCTTGGTACACGCCAGCCTAGGTAGCTTGGTTGGTAGCGCGTCTGCCTCGTAAGCGCTAGGCTACAGGTTCGAATCCCGCCTGGGGCGGATTTTATCCTGAAGGGATAATGTTCTTCTCGGACCGCCTGGCTTCCTTCCTCTTAAAAAAAAAGAAAAAAAAAATATATATATAGAAAAAAAGTACCTAGGTATGTCTGTACAATCTGTACATACCTACCTATACCACATGCGCTCACATCTTTCAATGATTACCTACTTTTTGAATAAACGCCAATTTTAATGTGTAATTGTGTACAGATATGTATATAGGCACATAACAGCTTTTCCACACATCCTAATTGGGATAGATAGTGTTTTGAAAACTATGTACCTAGAGTACCCACTACCCACACAAACACCCTAATTAGTTTGTGTATGAGCATAATATGAGAATTGAGCATGTGATCTGATGCCCACGAGATGGTACCTACCTATGTAGACGATAATGAATGTAGGATGTATTGTACGTACGTCTGTCTAGTGTCTATCCTTAAAAAAAAAAAAAAAAAAAA
>NW_007405041.1:0-721 GCF_000475195.1 Diaphorina citri | reverse complement strand
AAAGCTCTCTCTCCTTCTTCCCATCATCACTTTAGCCGTTAAATAGACAGCCAAGAAGATGTGGGATGAAATGCCGTCGATATTGGAAGTACTTTATTAGACGCCCTTCACTTTAACGGCATATTGAATACTGATTGACAGGTTAACCCTCGGATCCTTTGTGTTTTCCGACCTAACTGAAAAACACTGAGTCGGGGTTTTTTTTTTAAGAGGTTTGACAGAAGGAACTGTAACTGCTATGGTCTTATCGAAGAGAGAAGGAGGACAGGATAGGAGAAAGCCAGCCGTTCCGAGAACGAACATTATCCCAGCAGGATAAAATCCGCCCCGGGCGGGAATCGAACCCGCGGCCTAGCGCTTACAAGGCAGATGCACTACCAACTAAGCTAACTGGGCTGGCAGAGTCGGGGGTTTGATTTCCGTCGGGATATTCTTTATCCTGAACAGATAAATCGGAACGGCTGACTTTCTCCTATCCTGTCCTCTGTCTTTATTCACTTTCGGGACGATTTGCCAAATTTCACCAAGGTGAACAAACTCCGTTTGAGGTATGCGAATGAAACAGACAATCCAAATGGAACACCCCTGAAGCGGATTTAGCTAAAAATCATTTTCGTTTTCCGGCGATGTTGAAGCCCCATGAATAAGATAAGATGGACTACACACTGCCATCAAGGGTTAATGGAAAGTAAGAATGATGTGGGAGGTACATTCTGGCAGG
>NW_007405040.1:0-721 GCF_000475195.1 Diaphorina citri | reverse complement strand
CAGATTTCAAAGTTACACAGTTCTATGTTTACAGAAGTAATACATAATATGTATAATACTCGTATGTATTGATATCCGGAAATGTAATGGTGCATGCATTGGAGAAACATACATAATCGAATTCACAGTGAAGAAAGAGCCCTTTGTACTTCAGAAGCTGATGGATAGGTTATGTCTGTCTATAATAATGTGTGTATGTGATACAAAGACAAACGAACTGTAGCTTGAGACGCAACTGTTCGTGGAAGGGGAACACACTCTGAGCGGCTAAAATGCCAAATGAACTCAAAAGTCTTTGAAGTGTAAGAAACCCTGGTAGGGACAATGTGAGAGTGAACTTGAAAGAGAATAAACACTGAGGTTTACACAAGGGTATACCCAATAGTGATAGAATCAGGACAGGCCACGAAAAGGGGAAAAATTTTACCCTCCGAATATATCTCCCAACATATTTCACCTATCTGTATGTTCCACGTATCATTCTTTCTTACAATAGTTTTGTTTAACTCTTCCTTCCCATTTTTTGTTTCGAATGGGTGAATTATTCAAAAGGAATAAGTAGAAGACAAAATATGCTAGAGACCAGAATATTTATTCTGCAAAATCTGCACGAATTCCAGGGACAAGTAAAAATTGCAAATATATAGTTGAAAACAGTTTCTTTCTCCATGTTCCACCCACCCCTTCTTTGCACAAAAAGGAATTCCGCTGTATTCCCTTA
>NW_007405039.1:0-721 GCF_000475195.1 Diaphorina citri | reverse complement strand
GGAGGAGGAGGAGGAGGAGAAGGTAAAAGGAGTAGGAGACGTAGGTAATAGACACATATGAAGACTTAAGAGCATCAGAAAAGAACAGGAAAAATCACTTAGACAAATAAACACCAGTACTTGTCACCATAACAGGAATGGAGTTAAGAATAAGAAGTGGGCACCTATATGTTTTCCTTTACGAGTAGAAATAGGTAGAATGGAAGATACCAACCCTTGTTTCCAAATAGCATAAAGCCATGTATGAATAAAAATACATAGAAAGTACCTACATATACCTAATTTTTATGTAAGTACATATTGTACATGGTAGAATAGATAGATATAACATACAGAATAGGTATGTATAACTGTATGGGTGGTATCTGGGCAGGATGAGATTGACAAGTTCCTTTACTTTAGAAAACCATAACGAGATGAAAGGAAAAAGTATTACTGGAGAAAAATACATGATTACCTAAAGTCAAGGAGGCTCTTAGTACTGCTGTGATATCCACAAAAATTGTGAAAAGACTCTCGCAGTCTCTCACACCTTCAGCGTAATAAAATGCAGACAATTTGTGATTTCCTCTATCAGTAACGGTACTACCAGGGCAACATTAAATTTATATTGCCTGACTCTCTCACCTATTTCACCCCCAACATATTTTTGTTATTTGTTACGAGTTAAATTTATGCTCCAAAACTTATGCTCACTCATGCTTGGCTAAAACGGACCTCA
>NW_007405038.1:0-721 GCF_000475195.1 Diaphorina citri | reverse complement strand
TCCTCATTTTTCCTGCTCTATGACTTTGAAACATCACCTAAGTAAGCGCAACTGATCTATTAGGTAATAATATCTACTCTGTCAATTGATACACGCGATTGTTTCCGAAGTTCCATTTTGATAATGACAACATCTTCAAGTCCCCTTTTGATACCAACTATAATAACTATTATTCCATGTCTTAGAGCTAGATTGCAGGGGACTTCACACTGTCATTACAGTTATCAGTACTTAAAGACCAGCTTTAAGGCAAAATACTGAAGGCACTACGAGTAAGCTTTATCTCTCTTTCTCCTCTCGCTATCCAGGCAATTTATCCTCTCGCTTTATCTCTCATATTTGCACACTCATATTAATTTTCCTTTAATATCCATTTCCCTAGGAGAGAAAGGAAGGGAGAGAAAGAGGGAAGAAGGAAGGGGAAGAGAGAAAGAGAGAGAGAGAAGGATGGAGTGGACATGATAAAGCATTCCCCTGATTGCGGAAATGTTTACTGTTTTTCCTTTGATGTTTTGAATCTGGTAATGACATCCAGATAAGCTCTATGGTGTACAATTGGTACAATTGCGTTCTCTGCTAATGTACGGTCGACTTTCTCCTGTATAATACGGAGGCTGTTGACTAGTTGCGCACAGATGTTCTATTAGACTATTAGATGTGTACCTACCTGAAACCTAGATATTTATGTGTTTCAGAGACCTTAAAAAAAATTATATTTCAT
>NW_007405037.1:0-721 GCF_000475195.1 Diaphorina citri | reverse complement strand
CCCCCCGGGGGTCGCCCTGAATCTCTGTGACAAGCGATGAAAAATTGTGACCCGACTTTGACGTAAATCTGCGTGGCGTATAGCTGGCGGAACTGAGTAAACAGAGGGAAAAATTTGGACGAAGCTGCAGTTTTTGGAACAATGTACATATAAAGATAATAGGGAAATGGGAGGGAAAAAAGAAGAGAAATTTCAGAAAACCGTAAACGGGAACAAACATAGGTGACAAAAATAAAAGAAGTAGGTAGGTACTTAAAAAAGAAGAAAACAAAAAAGCAGACTTGACGAAAAAAACAAAACCAAAACTCGTTTGCGAGAAAGAAAATGTTATGAAATCTCATCAATCATTGTAAAATTGTCTGGCGAAAACGGTGCAAAATTTTTCCATGGTGTGTGTGTGCGAACGGTGGGTAAAATTCAGATTTTGACAGCTTAAAAATGGGCACTCGTCAGTATGAAAATTGGCAGTCGCCAGAAATGGCCAGAATAGAAATGGGCACTTGATTTCAGCACCATATATGACACTTCACAAATTACCTGTACAAAATGTCTTTGGCAGTCGCCAGAAATGGCCAGAATAGAAATGGGCACTTGATTTCAGCACCATATATGACACTTCACAAATTACCTGTACAAAATGACAAGGTAATATTTGAGTTTTACCTAGTTTTGCTCATCCCACATAATGATCAAAATAAAACTTTGCTCATCCCACATAATG
>NW_007405036.1:0-721 GCF_000475195.1 Diaphorina citri | reverse complement strand
ATTTTGGGTTGCTGTACCTACATGTGGCATAGGTATGTGGTATCAGTCATTTTGTATGACTAACCTGGCATTTTGGGTTGCTGTACCTACATGTGGCATAGGTATGTGGTATCAGTCATTTTGTATGACTAACCTGGCATTTTGGGTCACGGGTTCCTGGAGTGCTCAAAGGACAGCTGAGCCAGCACCAAATTTTTCACATTCCCCAAATACGTAGGTATATTATATGTTTCTTAGAGACCCGAAGAGAACTTTTCAGGCTCCGTTGGTATTGTATTTTTTTCAGCCTGCCTTTCGATTTTTCAGACCAGGGAGGGAGAAAGTGAGAGAGAGAGAAAGATCTCTCTTAAGAGGGTCAAATGTAGGTACCTATAAAGTTTGTATCTTAAAAAAATTCACATAAAGTTCATATTCAAATTCTAAAAAAGCTGCTCTCCTTTTTGGGTTCAACACTCTGTGTAAACCTTTTCTGGTGACCTTCTGATTTCACAATCCCCTCTTAGAGATAGCATATATGTATGTTGTTTGTATAAGCACATGTTTATATGTAAGTGTGTTGTATATATGTTACGGGATAAGACCGGAAAAACGGGTAAACCTAAGATTTCCGGGTAAAACCTATAGGATTTCCCGGTAAAGCCAGGCCAGGAGGCGCGCGAACGTCAAGAGTTGGAATAAACGCCACTCTGCCCGGCCTATATTTACAAGAAATAGATATACA
>NW_007405035.1:0-721 GCF_000475195.1 Diaphorina citri | reverse complement strand
AAAAAAAAGAAAGGAAAAAAATTGTTTAAAAAAGATGTTCAGATGTATTAGAAGAATCACTCATTTCATCTTGTTAACAATCATTATTTACATTTTTTATCGTTCTTTTGTATAGCATAGAGCATAGCACAATGCTTGATATGATTTGCTATCTGTGGGTTCGTCACTATCTCTTTCTTGTAGTTCATTGATATACCTGACATTATGCCAAAAATGCAATTGATGTACTAAGACCAAAGATTTTTCATGACCGTTTTTATTGCACGCCTGACTCGTGTGGTCTGTGTCGTAGCATCCGTATATTTTTCATGTTTACGTCGCAAACGTGTTATAGAGATCACAATGGTAAAGAGACTTTGTAGTCTCATTCTGGCAACTTAAACATGGTCTTCAATTTGAAGAAGGTTGCAAATTTGTGATTTCTCTTCTACTCATACCAAAAGCCCAAGATCTTCCTCGACAATGCTTCCTTCGATGAGAGGAACACGGGACGTCATGCACAAAGACTGCACCATCACTCATTACTTCCTCCACCAAGTTCCAAACTCCCCCGGTTGTGCTCCTTGCTGGATATTCTAATTGTTTCTTAGGCAATCCTAATTATTGAAAATTAATGACTGAGTGACAAGGCCTGTGACATTTGGAAAATGCCACGGTCTGAAACACCGAGCTCACGGGAAGTGTAGGTCTCTCTGTGCTGGAGACACATAAATTTAAGCCC
>NW_007405034.1:0-721 GCF_000475195.1 Diaphorina citri | reverse complement strand
GTTTTAGACGAGGAGGGTTCAGCTCAAAGTTTATTGAGCTCGAGATTGAATTGATCTGAACAATAAAATATAAAAAAATCCTACCTACCTATTGTACTATAAACTATACAAATGGCTTTAAACTTTAAATTTAATCAAAACCACACAACTTATAATAACACTCCATCTTTTGTAGTATATTCATTGTAGTAGATAGGTATTCATTCATTTATAGATACGAGTATATGGTAAACTCATATTTGTTTTATACATGGTCTAACTGTATTTGAATTGAACTCGGCGTTATGTAAGTGTGAATGAAGTGATTTTATGTTTAGCTTTACTTTGAATTTTATGTTTAGCTTTACTTTGAACGTCTATTGAATGTTAGTTATTGTTCGAAATGTCCTACTACCTTTGAGATATGAGATATGTATTACCTATTTAATGTTACTTGTACAGATATATATACAGGGTTGCTGTTCTGTAGACCTCATTACTTTTCTAGAAAATTGACCACGGCTCCATTTAGTTTCTATTAAAGCAGTGGTCACTTTTCCAGTGGTCACTTTTCCGAAAGGATAATACACCTACGGTGTCTGTAAATCCTCTTAAATTGACCTACTCTTACTTTTTCCTTTTCTTCTTCTTACTTTTTTTTTTCTTTTTTTTTTTAATTTAAGCAAGGTTTTAATTTATAAAAAATACACCTATTTTGTACCAAATACATGAGACCTTGTTT
>NW_007405033.1:0-721 GCF_000475195.1 Diaphorina citri | reverse complement strand
TCCTCCTCTCCCCCTCCTTCTACCAACTATATCTCCTCATTTCTCCCCTTCTCTTCCTCTCTTCTTTTCCTTCATTCCTTCCGTCGGGTCTCACCCCTTCCTTCCCTCCCATTTCTCCTCCAGTTCTCTCCCCTCCCTTTGTTTCTCCCTCTCACTCACTCCTTTCCTCTCGTTCTTCCCTAGTTTGGTTCGTTCTCTCCCATTTCTCCCAAGGGGAGGGATGCCCTCCCTTTCTCTCTCCCTCCCTCTCTTTCTTCCCTAGTTTGTTTCGTTCTCTTCCATTCCGTGTAAAGCTCCACTACCTTTGCCATTAGAGAAAGAGAGAGAGAGAGAGAGAGAGAGAGAGAGAGAGAGAGAGAGAGAGAGCAATTTGTAATGATTACTTTTTTTATGGTACTCTGTTCAAATGCTCTTTCATTTTACACTTTATACAGGGTTGAGAATTTGAGAAGTGTGATTGTACTTGCATGTGGACACCAATAAAATGGAAGTTTAACTTAATGAACGTCGTTAACTTTTACTCAATTAGGTAAATTGTCCTTTCTTTGTACGTATCAGTATGTGTCCATTTATCCAATCATGTAACATTTGTGTCCAATTTACTGTCACATCACTTGAGCAGTCCATTTTCCACTGATGAAACACCATAACTGTATCGAAAGCCTCGGCTATCGTTGTACAAGCAGAGCAACTTTTACAAGCTTCATTTCTAATTTACAAC
>NW_007405032.1:0-721 GCF_000475195.1 Diaphorina citri | reverse complement strand
AAAAATTCGACGCCGCGCGCCGGGGCTATATTAACACGAAACGGAGTTTTTGTTTGATGAAATAAAATGTGGCAAATCATAAAGAAATTATAGAAAAACAAAACATATAATGGCAAAAATAGTTGGAAATTTAAGAGATATTATTTGGTGGTCCTGTATAAAGAACCCTTTTTCTGGCCCTAATTTTATAGTTCCGTTTTCCTGGACTGTACTGTACTTAGGAGTAGGTACATAGTATCAGATAGTCATAACCATAACCTAGTTATTCAAGTTATTTTCCAAAAGTTCACTTCCTAGGTACTTTTTCAAAATATCGGTTACTCATTTTTCTTTTCTTTTATTATGATGGTGCCCTCGAAAAAGTTAAACTTATTTCTTCCCGTCTTGTTTTTGAACAATTTTCATGCATCATTTAATAATAAATTCACCCTTACACTCACTCTTCCTCTCTCCCTCCCTTTCTCTCTCTCTCTCTCTTCCTCCCTCCCCCTTCTCCCCCTCGCAATTTTCTTTTAGTATGTTCTTTCTCCCCCTCCTCCTCTATTTCTCTTTCTCCCTCTCTCTTTCTCGACCTATTTCCACTATGTTCTTTCCTACTCTCTCCTACCATTTTCCTCTTTTCGGCCATTCCCTCTTTTTCTCCCACTCAATATTTTGTACCCCCCCCTCTCTCCCCCCTATCTTTCTCCCTCACACTCACTCTCTCACTCTTCCTCCCTCC
>NW_007405031.1:0-721 GCF_000475195.1 Diaphorina citri | reverse complement strand
AACCAGCAACAAGCAATCCGCCGCAGGTCGCTGTTGCCTGTTGCTAGGTTAGGTTGCCCCAGTGTAAAGGTACCTTAAAGCTACGTGGGGCAGATCGTAGTGCCTCAGCATCAGGTAACATATCACGGGCAATGTGTTCGTATGTGACAGCTGTGATAAGCAACGGGCGGGAGAGTTTGATAATCACCTGAGAGGGAGAGTGAGAATGTTAAGCCCCTTCTGGGAGTAATGTCCATGGTGAAAGGCTTTTTGGGTTTCTGCACCAATCGCAGATGCGTGAAAAACGTCCGTAAAGTCGATCAACATAAGACAGTAAACTTCTGGTACCTAAATACTAAAATACTACTGGCTCCTTGAAGTAATGCGAAAGTGGTGCCGAGGTGCAATCTTTTTGTAAAATAAAAAAAGAACTACTGGTTTGTTGATTTTCTTTAAGGTGCGTTTTCACCAACGCGACCTCTGTCGCGCGACATATCTTTGGGTAAGTTTTAGTAAGTTCGGGTGGTTTCCGAGTGAGAAGACACCATAATAACATCATTATGTAAGTTTTAGTAAGTTCCGACCATTTCCAAGTGAAAATACCGTAATAACATCATGGGATAAGTTTTGGTAAGTTCCGAACATTTCCGAGTGAAAAATACCATAATAACATCATTGGGTAATTTTTGGTAAGTTCTGATCATTTCCGAGTGAAATACATCATAGTAGGTAACATAATTGG
>NW_007405030.1:0-721 GCF_000475195.1 Diaphorina citri | reverse complement strand
GGCAATTAAAAATTGAATTTTCGACCTTTTAAAATTACTTTCTCGGAGTTTTGACCTCAGATTTGAATTTTTCCCAACATAGGAATCGACCATTTATTTATAATTTTTACCCATTTGCAACTGCTCCATTATTTATAATTTGATTAATTTTGTGGATATCAACTATTAATTAGGTACTAAATTCTTGAACTAATGCGAAAAAAAAAAGAGTGAAAGCGTTGACGAGGTAAAATCATTTTCTTAGTAATATCTAATAATAAAATCAAATCATGAATAATTTTTTGTGGCAAAGCAGAGAGCTTTTTCACAAGTTTTGTGGATATCACAGCATTACTAAGTAGCACCTCCTTTACTATTAATTCTCATCTACTCGTATCATCAATCTTGTTACTCTGGTAATGCCACCACTGGTCGCTACTCAATTAGAGTCCTTAATTGTCCTCACGTCTGGCTAGGGGACGTTAGAGAGTAGACTAGTGTCTAGCTATGGGACTATAAACAGGGACAACAGCTAACCCTAACCAGCCTAGCTAGCTGGCGGCTTTTCAAAGGGTTCTCTCTGCTTGAAAAGAACAAGCACAAGTCCTCACAATGGTTGACTACGGTTCAGGACGAGCCAATTAAACATGGCTAGAGACCATCACCCCGGTGTATGGCAGAAAAAAAGGCTACAGCTGAAGCCGCTACAACAACAATAATTATAATTCTGTATTGTATTTCA
>NW_007405029.1:0-721 GCF_000475195.1 Diaphorina citri | reverse complement strand
ACATCACATGCCTTCAGGCACACTCCATTTGTCAAGGGTTTAGGCATTGCCTTGCCCTTGGGATCAATTTAATTTGAACATACTTTGATTTGCAATTTTTCTTAAATTTAGAAAAATATAAATCATTTTTCTTAGTTTACTTGTAATTTTTTGTACATGTTTATGAAATTTAAAGTATTGGTCTACTTCTATTCCCAGATACGTTAAACAATCTACTTTCTTTAATGGATCACAATCACAGACATTGTTTATATTGTTATTTATGTTGCATTTGTGAATTGTAATTTTTGAAATATTAGGTTGTCCACATTTAGTTAACGATATTGTCATATAATTGGTTTTTTGTGGAGATATAGTTAAAGACATATTTTTGAACCATCTGTTAAGTTTGTTGATATCATTGTTTGCGAACGTATGAACATCTTCCCAATTATCTCCTGTATAGACCAACAAAGTATCGTCTGCAAAAGTGTACACATCTGCATTTGTTACTAACGATATTTTATTAGTATATATGGAGTACAATATTGGAGAAAGTACAGTTCCTTGAGGGACTCCATATGTGGCTTTCATTTTATTATTTCCAACAATATTATTCAATCTGACCATTTGATATCTATTGCTAAGGTAAGACTTTATCCATTCTATACTTTTCCCTTTTATTCCAATATCATCAAGTTCTTTCAAAAGGGTTATTTTATTTACACTATCAAATGCTTTA
>NW_007405028.1:0-721 GCF_000475195.1 Diaphorina citri | reverse complement strand
AAAATTAAGTTCTATAAAAATGGAAAAAATTGCACTATTGATTTTTAAATTGTCTATATTTTTGCTACTTACTGCTGCACAATCAAGATCGCGATTTACAAATTTAGTCCATACATTTTTCTTTCAGAAAAACTCAGCTTGTTTATGTTTTTTTCACTAATTACTTATTTAAAAATAAATAAACACAGAGCAAAATTTCATCGACTGACTACACCATTCAGAAGAGGGGAAAAAGAAGAGGGAGTCGAAGGAGAAAAATATGGAAAAAAACTTGTTTAAAAAAACAATGAATTGTAAAAATGGGTCAAGATGTCAGGAGCATAAAAAAAGAAGAAAAGAAAGAGAATAACGAGAAGAAGAAGAAGAAGAAGGAGGAGAAGAAGAAGAAGAAGAAGAAGAAGAAGAAGAAGAAGAAGAACAAGAAGAACAAGAACAAGAAGAAGAAGAAGAAGAACAAGAAGAAAGAATGAAACGTTTCCGAAGTGAAGATGAAGAAGAAGGAGAAAAAGAAAAAAGCAAGCTAACGGAAAATCTCAGTAAAAAAAAAGTTGTAAAAATAAAAGAAAAATTCAAGGAAACTCCGGTGGGACAAAGGAAAAAGAAAGTAAAAAAAAACTTACGGTTAAACAAATACGGCTAAGAATAAGAATGAGGCAAAATCACGGAAAGGAAAGGAATGTGAAATAACGAAGAAAAAAAAAAAAAAAAAAAAAAAAAAAAA
>NW_007405027.1:0-721 GCF_000475195.1 Diaphorina citri | reverse complement strand
TAGACAGGCGTATGTACGTTGTGATCCTGTGGCTCGATCTAACTCGTGCTTTTGAAACGATCTGTCATGCGAATCTATTGAAGAAATTCCATGATATTGGATACCAAAATGACATATTTGCCAACTTTTTTGAGGCCCGAACCCAGGTAACAAAAGTAGGAAAAACTCTGAGCAACAAAGTAACAATTGAAGACGGATTAGTTACCGGAGGAATAAACAGTCCCGGATGGTTTAACGTATACACCTACGATATTAAGTACCTGAACATGAACAGCCATCTGAAGATGTTTGCAGACGATTCGTGCATTATCTCTGTAAATAGGAATCTGGAAACAGCGGTAAAAACAGCACAGGAAGATTTCATCAAGCTACAAAAGTACTACTATAATAATGACATATACATCAACGAGAGTAAAACAGAAGCAATGGTAATGGGGACAGCAAAAGGTATGTCAGAAAGAGACCTACATAAGATAAAATGCCATACAAGGGATTGCTTGTATAACGAAAGGTATAGAGGGAACTGCCAATGTAAATATATCAACTATAGTGTAAATTGTAAATACCTTGGAATCAATATCGATGATTGTTTTAAAATGAAAGTTCATGTGAACATGTTGTGTAAAAAACTAAGAATTGTAAACTACCAGCTTCATAAAGGAAATGTAAATATGTTATCAGTTAAAACTAAAACCCTTGTTTATAATTCCCTAGTAGAATC
>NW_007405026.1:0-721 GCF_000475195.1 Diaphorina citri | reverse complement strand
CTCAAGTAAACAGAGTAGAGATAGGTGAGAGGATGGTGGGGGGAAGGTCAAGACTCTGGGTTGGAAAACTTGGCATACTCACGAGGAAGGCGGCGTAAATCAGAGGTGACGTGATTTTGTCACTTCTGACTTACGCCTATATTGTTTATACAAAGGTCGTAGTAATGACTTACGCCTATATAATTTATCCAAAGGTCGTTTTGCCAGAAAAAAAAGGAGCGGCATTGCGAAAGTAGCTCACAAATACACATAATAGGGTAGCTCACACATACACATAATGTACTTTGTTCCAAATTCATAGATTCATGGAGCTTAGCGGCTAGGTGGGCTTTTTGTGTATAAACCGTATTTTTTCCAAACACATTAGGACCTTGTTTAAATCGAGGGAGTAAAGGGACTTTCTAGTCTTATTCTGCGTTTTGAAAACGGGAATCTGAGGTTTTAACCTATGTAGGTAAGTACACTATATGCACATTTTGTTTAAGCATTTATTTGCATTTGTGCAAGTTGTTATTGTGTTAGCATCTCTCGTCAACTTCATCCGTCCCTAGTGCAGGTTAAATGTGATCAGCGAGGAGGTAAGTGGTGAGCCCACAAGTAAACAGGAAAATAGTTACTAAAAAAGTAAAAATAGTGTGTGAAATGTGTTAACGAAAACATCAGAATCACCCTGTAAAATTGGTCCTCTTTGAATGAGCCTAGTACAGTACCTATCGAAACT
>NW_007405025.1:0-721 GCF_000475195.1 Diaphorina citri | reverse complement strand
GTGGAAGGTGACCACTAGGTCAGGTTAACGACGCGGGCGTTCTATACCACCTAACCCTTAGAGCTCCATTATTATGTGTAATGTTGTCAAATTCTCAAATAAATGCCATGTACCATTATACCTATTATATTCCTTATTTCTATAGGCTTTCTTCAGTCTAACAAGTTTCTCTTCGTGTGAGCTTTTCCACCCAACCTGGTGTGTTAAAACTGTATTTTAAGGTCAAATTTTGGGAATTTAATTACCCTTTACGGATAGAATTTTGGGGAAAATATGTATTATTTTTAAGTCTTTCTATAAAACCCAGTTCCATTACGTATAAAAATTTCGTCTTTCTAAAAAAAAAGTTTAAAACCTATTTATATGAAAACTATAAACTTTACCCATTAGAAACATCGAAAAAATAAATATGTCTATTGTCTATGCATAAAGCTTGAATTATGAATTTTATATTATAGTTTTATATGTGTTGTGAAAATTTATATATTTTTTTTATAAGATCAGTTTTTAACTTCCGGTCTGGTTAAGGTGTAGGTATGTATTTTCACAGAGATAAAACCATGCTTCTTTATAGTATTTATATTTGAATATCTACCTGATCCGAAGTAGACCTACAAAATATTTTCTAGATTATATTTCTTCAATATATTTATAATATTAAGTTAAATAAATAAATAAATAAATAAATTTATATTTACATTTGTACAGTAAACATTTTTGG
>NW_007405024.1:0-721 GCF_000475195.1 Diaphorina citri | reverse complement strand
CCCCACTCTGCCCGTCTCCTTTTGTTTAATATTATTAGAGAATTCCTCTTTGATTTGAAATTCACTCTTTTTTTTGCACAGTAGGTTCCATATGCTGTAATGTACATATACACCACTTCGTTTCTGTCCAGATATTCCATGTGTTACAATATTGTGTTTCAATTCCATCATGCGGACTCGTACAGGCAACTACAACTACGGTGGAGTTGAAATCCTAAGGGAGTTCCCCGATGGAGACAACCAAACCTTTTTTCACTGTTAATAGCATCCCTGGATATGCCATCTGATTTAGGGGAGGCTATCTATAACTGGGCTGAAGTTCCTGTACATATTATGTAGTTTTTACCTTTTCCCTTCGTATTCAGACCCCGTGGGACTTTCTGGGGCCTGCCGCGAATGAATTGAGAGTTAGAACTTTCCTCTTTCCCCATCAAATGGTAACTGTTTTTTTTTTTTTTTTTTTTAACTTTTTTACTCACGAAAGCAGTGATTCATTTTTTATATTTTTTTATACAATGCTGGGCTCCAACAAAGTAATAACGGTGGTCAGAAATGAGTTAAGGAAAGAGGCACTTTGAATTTTGAAGGTACCTAAAAGATAGAGTGTGTAGCTGTATAGGGCGAATAGAGCATAGAAAATAGTTTATTGGTGAAAATGAAAAGTTTCTTGGTCAATACCTAAACATAATATCAGTAATATTGAACTGATTCTAACATTATT
>NW_007405023.1:0-722 GCF_000475195.1 Diaphorina citri | reverse complement strand
TACGGTCGCGCTGCGCGCTCCCGGGGCTTCGCGGGGTTGTGCATGGGGTCGCGCTTCGCGCTCCCCAACGAAAAATCCATACAGGAGGATAATAATGCTTTTCAAGAACAATAGATAGGTAGATATCCTCTATATTTTTATACCTCTTAATATCAAACTCTGTTCCCTGTGTATTTCTTATGGGGAACTTAAAAAACGTCAATATCTCGGGAACGGTTTGGAATTTCGGGGGTTTTCGATGTGGTCGCGCTTCGCGCTCCCTTGTTTACGGTCGCGCTGCGCGCTCCCGGGGCTTCGCGGGGTTTTGCATAGGGTCGCGCTGCGCGCTCCCTTGGCTTCGCCCCTGAAAACTAATATCGTCCCTGAGTCTTGTCTCGAAGAAATGAAAACTAAAAGCGAGAAAGAAATATTAAACGTAGGAAAAGTTTTGCTGGCCTCAAACTCTGTTCCCTGAAGCGAGAGCAAAATATTAAACGTAGGAAAAGTTTTGCTGGCCTCAAAGCGTGTTCCCCGTGTATTTCTTATCGGGGGACTAAAAAACGTCAATATCTCGGGAACGGTTTGGAATTTCGGGGGTTTTCGATTTTTCCCAGTATGTACAAAAAATAAGGAATCCAATGGTGAAAACCGCATCTTCCTAGCCAATCTAGAAGTGGGTTAGAATTAGTATGAGTGAGTGAGTGAATCAGTGAGTGAGTCAGTCAGTCAGTTACACAAGGGGC
>NW_007405022.1:0-722 GCF_000475195.1 Diaphorina citri | reverse complement strand
CGTCTCTCATCTCAGGAGATTTGAGCGAAAAGAATTTGAAAACTTATTGTTTACATTTTACCATCATGGTATTTTTTTTACCCCCACCTGTCTTCCCTCTACCCGTCCGTCTTTGTATATTAGATCCAGCTACAAAGGTCCTTATTTTCTTACATCTATACAGGATGGCTTGCAAGATATAATTGAAACTAATTGTCAAATCTCTTATCGTTATATTTTTTCTATACTTAATTGTTGACTCTCATCCGACTCGAGTTTCGCCTACTTTGTAGGCTTTATCAAGAAAACTTTTGACATACAGTGAGGTTGAAACTGAGACATTTGATCAACTACCTATGGTACTTCTCAGTAGAAAGAATCAATTTAGCCTTTTTACTTTCTATTGTTTTGCCATCAATTTATTTATAGCCATGTGGGAGGAAGCATAGGACCCATGATAAATTCTCAAAGAGGAGAGAGAGGTAGCTGAAGATAAGGTCGTCAATATTTTATTAGAGAGAGAGAAAGAAAGGGGAGAAAACAAAGATGTAAAAGAAAGAAAGAAAGTAAAAAAAGCGAATTGTAAGAGGGACTGCAAAAAAACATACGGAAACGTACAGCAAAACACAGAAGATAGAGCAAAGGAGAGAGAAGAAGAAGAAGAGGAGAGAGATAGATAGAGAGAGAGAGAGAGAGAGAGAGAGAGAGAGAGAGAGAGAGAGAGAGAGAGAGAGAGAGAGAGA
>NW_007405021.1:0-722 GCF_000475195.1 Diaphorina citri | reverse complement strand
AAGAAGAGAACAAGAGAAGACATAAATCTATAAAGTAGAAGATTATGAAAGAAAAACAAGATGAATATAAAGTAGAAGAAGAATATGAAGAAGTTCTCAAGGAGAAGAAGATCTTTGACATTGACGCTGATGCTAGAGTACACAATACTGTACTCACTACTATAAACAATATAAATATTGTAAGAAATGAAGTAATTAAACCTAACGGTATGACGTCTCCTGAAGAAGACACTAAAATTGAAAGTGAAGCCAATCGAGGAGGATACCCTCGTCTACATGGAAAAAATGACAATGAAACTTGTCACACCTACGACAATTTTGAAGATGAAAAAGATTTAGATATCGATGGAGGTCCAAGCATTCAAGATGATTGTGATGGAAGTTTAAAAATTGAATCCATCGAGGCTAGAAATATCAACAAAGAAAATTGAGACACCCTTTTCAGACCGTCAACAAAAGTTTCGATCAAATACCTATGATCTTTTGTCGCTTTGAACCTTTCCTTCTTTGAAACCCTTAAACCGGTCTACATTTCTAGAGGAAAAAGTTTTTCCTTTCTTTTTCCTTGCAGCAATACTACAATGTTTCCATATTCGTTGACAATGTTGACACCAATTAGGGACTTATTAATACCTGACCTTCAAGGACAAGCATGGTTCTAAGAAAATGCAGACAAGCTTCGGTTATAATTATGGAAGTTACTGTCTCAAATATGGCAAACA
>NW_007405020.1:0-722 GCF_000475195.1 Diaphorina citri | reverse complement strand
AGCCGTTCCGAGAACGAACATTATCCCATCAGGATAAAGTCCGCCCCGGG
The DNA here is from genome assembly GCF_000475195.1 of Diaphorina citri. Lineage (NCBI taxonomy): Eukaryota > Metazoa > Arthropoda > Insecta > Hemiptera > Psyllidae > Diaphorina > Diaphorina citri. The sequence goes on along the minus strand of NW_007405020.1, from coordinate 672 downwards.
CGGGAATCGAACCCGCGGCCTAGCGCTTTTCGGAGTTTAGATTAGTCATCTTAATATTTAAGATTTAATTAAATTCAAAATTCCAGATGGGATAGTTTACAATATCTTATGGCCGGGGCCACGATAAGAGGTTAAACTCGGTTTAACTCTTGCATTAAGCAATCTGATTGGCTCTCAAGATTCAAATCAACCAATCAGATCAACCACTCGCGGCCCTGGCCTTCCCAGGGAAAGAATTTCCAAACAAACCTTTTGGTAATGCCAAGTACAAACACAGAATGGTAGGAGAAAGTGACAGATCCCTTTAACATCTAAAATTCACACACAAGTACAAACACAGAATGGTAGAAGAAAGTGACAGATCCCTTTAACATCTAAAATTCACACGTTTAATGATAAAAATATTTATGGTGCGTTTCACCAATGACTTAATGAGAGATCTTACTAATGGGAGATTTTTTAATGATCCAAAAAGGAGTTTTTAATGATGAAAAAAAGGAGTTTTTAATCATCCGAAGAGGAGTTTTAAAAAGCTCTTCCTTTTTGGATCACTAAAAACTCCTTTTGGATCATGAAAAACCCCTTTTTGAATTGTTGAAAATTCTCCCATTAGTGATCTCTCACTAAGTCATTGGTGAAATCCACCATTAAGGTAAATAATACTATCAATTT
>NW_007405019.1:0-722 GCF_000475195.1 Diaphorina citri | reverse complement strand
TTTCAAATTCTCGTTTTGTTATCCCATAAAACCCATAGGTAAAAATAATATACCGAGGGGTTGGGTAAGGTAGGGGGGGCGTGAAAAAATGAGAATGTGTCCAAAGGGGGCGCCATGCAAAAAAGTTTGAGAACCACTGGTGTAGACGGTTTCAGTCGACATCAATCGGCCGTCGACTATGTATGGACACAGCTTTGTTATGGTTTTCATATGGACGTAGGTACCTACCTTTGGTACGTCCATATGAGTTCTATTATTTCCGAGCCTAAAAAGTTGGACACCCTGTATAACCAAATCATATATTACGCCTTGCCACCCTGATAGACTGATACTTTTGGAGAACAACCCAGTTGTCATGTAAGGTTCTGAATTCTACTTTTTTGCCTATGAATCTAGAATTATTATTATTCTACATACAGGTAATCAAGAAAATTCTCCAATTCCACATAATATGTATATCTTGATTATCTAGCACTCTAGATGAATGACTTTGCCTCGAATGAATTGCATGTAGTATGCCTACCTAAACACCGAGAGTCGACAAACCTGTTCCTAGCAAATTACCTTCCAACAACATTTCCGACAAATATAATTGGTGGCAAGACACAGTGTGTTTGGCAGGCGCCAAAACAAGATCGTTAAACATACCGGGTGTACGCTTTGAGTGTGTATCACCCTAGGGTCGCACACTGAAGGTCTCAGGTTCTATTGCCCACTCGGAA
>NW_007405018.1:0-722 GCF_000475195.1 Diaphorina citri | reverse complement strand
GTGGACATTATCAGTGGATCTTGCCTGTATCTTACGCCCCTCGTACATCCACCCATCAGATTCATATCAACTGATCTACAAGCTATAAGGCTATCGACACACGGGTCATCAAATCTTCGAACTTAAGGTAGGTTAGCACCATAGTCCATAACAATACACAAAAAGCTCACCTAGAGGCATAAGTGTGGGATCCACGAAACTAGGCCAAGAATTGGACTGCCTGATGGGCTCTTCGAAAACAGGGCGTAAAACTTGAGAATCTTTTACGATAAGATGCCAGCACATTGTAGATTTGTTCGCTAGAATCGGTCTTGCGAAACATGAAACCATCTCTGTACTCTCGGTAGAGTGCTCTATGACTTGTGTACACTACTCCACGAACTTGTCAGACCCCGTAGAGCGTATAGAGCGTAGAGAAAAAGTTTACAGTGTACTCTCCCCTATACAGTCACAACTTACATCCCGTGTGCATCCAGCCTAAGTGAAATGCCTAGGCATGTACATCTCAGATGAGTAGATGAGACCTGCCAAGATACCTCCCAAGATGAGGAGGAAGTCTTCAAGCCATCATATATGATATACAATGGAGTCAATATGAGAGAGAAGTAAAACGGACTGTCCTGTTTGTTTATGCTGTCCCGGATAGGACTGAAAAGTCCCCTTTGAACTTACTTTTACATAGAAGGCAGTTTACAACAGATGTCTTTGACTCTCAGAAGCTA
>NW_007405017.1:0-722 GCF_000475195.1 Diaphorina citri | reverse complement strand
AGTCTTAAGCCTAATACAAAGCAAATGGCACTTAACAGGGACTTAACTTAGCTTAAAAGTCCTTCAAAGGACTGAAAAAATATTGGTGAAATCCACTGTCAGTAGTTCTATTCATATTATAGTTTTAAAACACACTTGGCATATGCAATCTCCAAGTAAACAAAACAGAATGCACGTATGTTCTCACCCCCAAAGTGGCGTAGGCAGAAATGAGGTCAATGTCGCCGCCAAATACAGGAAAACACTTAACATTCTTAACATGTGAACATCTGACCACTCGGACATGAGAATCTGTTGTTGATAATTACCCCTGTAAAACGATTTGAATTAACAGATAGGTACCTATGAATATGAAATTTACAAAACATACAGGTTTAAACACACAGAAATATGAAATTTATGGAACATATAGGTATAAACACATAGATATAGGTCAAAAATAGAACAATTTTCAATGTTAGACCAATTTATTTCACATATTTGCTGAGACATTAGCATGTTTCCGACCAATATAGCCAAAAAACGACCGCATAGTTTTCAATGCCACATTTTTTTTCTGTGTTTACATTATTTATGATCGAGAAATTATTGTTGTTAAATTTGTTTATTCGACAATTAGTTAACCCTTTTGCTCATTACTGAGTGCCAAAAGGCACTGTATAACTGTTAATAAGGTCTTTAGTGATGGAGTTTGGGAGTTTTAACACTATTTGGCGACAAGC
>NW_007405016.1:0-722 GCF_000475195.1 Diaphorina citri | reverse complement strand
TGAACTTGAAATTTCCTGATTCCTTATGTAAAACGTTTGTTGAATCTCTTTACCACATTGTCATTGTTACGACAAGCATTTGATCTGTCAATTGTTATAGGTAGTACCAGTACAATTGATAAAATACAGAGGCTCACTCGGTAGAAACCTTTGTATGAGAAGTTTGTTACCTTGCAATTTCGGGAAAGGTTCCTAGAAAATATAATAGAGCAATCAACTTTGTCTGGAAAATATTCAATCCTTATAATAATACAACCATTATTAAAAGTAACATTTGCGAATTTTGATCAAACCACTTTTACTTCCCACCAATCATTATGGAGCCATTAAAATCAGTACCTGACTGCTTAACTCAACAAACGAAAAATCAAATTTCAAATTGACTGCGCCCTTGAGAGATACAAATCAATAATTTTGTCAGGAAAAAGAATCACCGCGACTGGTAGGATATCGATTTGGTTTATTACAGCTATCAAATTTAAAATATGGTCATTGGATTATGATGGATTGCGTGTATTGTTTTGATCTCAGAAGGCTACTACTTCTGCAAGCCGGTAACTTGCGCCAAATGTCAAGTTCAAGTCTATAATACAAGAATGGTCCATTCAATCTCAATATACACCTATTATTGCTAGACCATTCACATTCATCATTCTCTTCGGTCACTTCAACAACTTAAGAGGAATTCTTGACGTGCCAACTGTCGCGTAATACATTCGAAT
>NW_007405015.1:0-722 GCF_000475195.1 Diaphorina citri | reverse complement strand
ACACACACACAAAGAGAGAGAGAGAGAGAGAGAGAGAGAGAGAGAGAGAGAGAGAAAGACATGAAAGAAGGGGAGAAGAGGAAGGAGTAATTTAGAGTTTCCAATTTATCTACATTATCTGTGTTTTCAGCGGTTGTGTAGGTTGTGTAGGGGATTAGATTCAGCTCTTGACGTTCGCCCTCTACCTCCTTTGCTCTCACTGTCTCGTCTCTCTTTCTCCCTCCTCCTCCTCTCTCTCTATAGTCTCTTTCTTTCTCAATCACTTATTCTCTTCTCCTCTTCTTCTTCTTCCTCTTCTTCTTCTTCTTCCTTCGTTATTTTCATTATCTATCGATCTATCTGTCTTTCAATACAGCTTACTTTTGAAAAGTAAAATACATTACTTTCCTTCCTATAGGATAAGGAAAGTAAAAAGGAGAGAAAAAAACACTAAAAATACATTGGAAAAAATTGCTTTGCTGTCGCGTTGCCTTTTTATACACTTTGGTTTTCATTCGGATTAGGCATTAAAAAAAGTTCGGGTGTGAACATCACAGGACTTTCAATTACAGCAAAATAAAAATAATGATAATAAAATAATATAAATTAATTACCTAAAATGAGATTACTGAAGGTACCTAAACACTGTTATCTTATACCGCTGGCTATCTTTTTTTTTTAAGAGGTTTGACAGAGGGAACTGTAACTGCTATGGTCTTATCGTCCCGAAATCGAAGAGAGAA
>NW_007405014.1:0-722 GCF_000475195.1 Diaphorina citri | reverse complement strand
TACAATAACTAATGTCATATAGGTACATAATGTCATATCCTAAGGATATTGCAGCAAGTCTTGTGTTCTCTTGTCAATGACACTTGTCACATTATGTCTTTGTACTTAAGTTTGACGGTCAAACCTGAAGATATAAATCTGATAACGAGTTCAACTTTGTTTTGACAGATTTACCTAGGTAATTCAATTTTGTTTGTCCTTTCGTAGTTAGTTTTTTTTCTCCTAAACAAACAAAATAACACGTGATATTAGCGCGGTAATAGGATGCTGTGGTCTTCCCAATACAAATGAATTAATGAAAGTGTCCTACCATTCCGTTGATAAGGTGACTGGTAGAAACACACTGTCCTAAGCTCATGAGGAGTCAGATAGATGTGGTTCAAAGTTATCCCATAGGTAATATTAATATAATTATGTGCATAGTAGGTAATTTTTCGTTCACAATAGCCACTCTGACCTCGTGAGAGTGTGAAATTTGAACCACATCTTTCTGAATCCCCATGAGGTCACGTGACGTGAGAGTAGTGGTGCGTTTCTACCTTTAGATTAACTTGGCCAATGTCGTATTGTTTGTTTAAGATTTTAGGTTAGCTACTCACGCTCAACCGTTTATGAGACAGTCGGAAGGTTTATGTGACAGTCGGAGGTTTATGAGACAGTCGGAAGGTTTGTGAGACAGTCGGAAGGTTTATGAGACAGTCGGAAGGTTTATGAGACAGTCG
>NW_007405013.1:0-722 GCF_000475195.1 Diaphorina citri | reverse complement strand
GACCTGCCCCCCCCCGGCAAAATCCTGGATACGGCCCTATTTGTCGCAGAATGGGGGTAAAACCCCCATTACTGAAAATCGTAGCAGTCATACAGTGACAATAAATCCACAGAAAATTACTGTAGGCTAAAATTTATGCTGTGTTCTTTTTGGCAACCCAAACTTTGTGTCGTTTTGGTAACTCTTTAGGCGGTTGGTCTAAATTTTGATTATTTCTCTCTTATTGATCTGTTTTGCAGTTATATATATCAGAGACGTTAAATCTACAGAAATTAAGTACCATACTTACAACATTGCATTGTCTAAAATTTATGCTGTGTTTGGAGATACCTTTTGGCAACGCTGTAATTTTTTAGTAGTTTTCAGTCTCGTTTTGTCACCACCACCTAGCTCCTAGTTCACCATTTTTTCTTCTTTAATATATCATTTTATTTGTGCCAAAAATTACCTATTAGTGTTGTATTTTCACCCCCACCTCAACAGCTGTGTTTTGGCAAGTCAATTTTGAGTAGTCCGTCAATAAATTTGAATTGTTTCTCCCTTATTGATCTATGTATTCCAGATCATGCAACTCATATCATCAGTCGGCATCATAATTTACATCGGCTGTTTCGCGGCCACCCTCTCCACAGCGCTTACCAATCTCCTGTCCGTACCTCGTCTATTGCAAGCACTCGGCATAGATCGTATATATCCGGGTTTCATATATCTGAGTAAGGCGT
>NW_007405012.1:0-722 GCF_000475195.1 Diaphorina citri | reverse complement strand
TGCCAGTAAGCGACTGCTCAGTGCCAGCATGATGGGACAGACAGCGGCCCCTGGCGGGAACATTTTGAACCTGCCCCCGGTCACTGTTGCTTCCGTGTCCTCCCCTGATATTGTGAGTATGAGTGCTTAAATCTAAAATTTTGTTGAACTCAAGAGCTTCATATTTTTTTCGGATATCACAGCATTACTAAGAGCTTCCTGTTATAAGTTTTATTTTTAGTCTGGTAATGCCGCCACTGGTTTGAAGTATGTAACTGTCGTAGCTACTCATTTGTTCTCATGAGGATGGAGTATTCCGTGCACAAAGCCGAAAAAATCTTGACACTATCGGAAATCGAACCCGGGACCTCCGGTGTTTAAGCCTAGTATGTTACCCACTTACTGAGGATGAGTACGTAGTTACCTTCTGTGTATGTAAGAGGGATGGTACCTATCTTATGGTTTTTAGTAGAATTGGGGTTTTAAAGTACCCATGGGCGCCCAGAAACAATAAATTGTTTGAAAAATGTCTTTATACTCGTAAAGTGCAACCTTTCCTCCCTTTAGGTTAATTTCCACTATGGTAGTTTTTCAGTACAAAATTTTCATCTATGGACATCAATTTTCCGGCTTGGAATTTTTAATTGTGTTAAGCATACTTAAATGCTTGTCACAAATATCGATCCCCGATTATTACACCTAGATAAATTTTATGACTTGACTTGGACTCGAACCACCAACCT
>NW_007405011.1:0-722 GCF_000475195.1 Diaphorina citri | reverse complement strand
ACACACTTTTGAAAATCCGGACATTTAACTCCGGCCTCTAAAAAACTTCTTTCTCCCCAATGGTTTTCCCTTTATAAATGTTACGGTAAAAGTCCGACGAGCGGTAAATCCTAGGATTTACCGGTAAAACCTAGGATTTACCAGATCGTTTGGTAAAGGCCAAAATGAAAATCTTCTTCGGACTTTTACCAGTTAATTTTGGTAAACCCTAAGATTTACCAACGCAACTTGGTAAGTAAATGTGCAAAATCATATCATTTCGGACTTTTACCAGCGAGAAATGTGATTTGATATACATATATTATTTTCTATTTTAAGATGCTGCAGGTGTTCAAACCAAATTTAGTGTCAAAAATATTAATTAGCTAATCGGAGCCAATTAATTATTTCTCGTACTTTCTTTGGCATAAATAACTCGTGGATTTTTCATGTGAGATAGAAATTGACTTCTATCATCCCCAAGGTTTTCCAGAACAAGAAGAAGGAAAACAACATTATCAACTTAGATAGATAGGTACTTAAGGGAGCACAGTAGCAATGATACGTCCAATATACGTCATACGAACGTCTATGTTTGCTAACACGAACGGCAGCAATATTAGCCTTGTCTTTATTTACAAAGACGACATTGTAAAGTGCTTTACGAGCCGGGAAGATGATAAAAAAGTCTTCATTAAATTCCACAGCGCCTACACGAGCGTTAAAAATTAATTGCTCCTCTA
>NW_007405010.1:0-722 GCF_000475195.1 Diaphorina citri | reverse complement strand
ATAGAGTCGAGGCAGTGTGGACGGTTCATTCCACATCGATCGATGGCCGGTCGACTATGTGTGGACAGTTGGACACACCTTAAAGAAACCGTGTCCCAGGTGAATTTTGTTTAAATTAAGGCTAAATAATGAGTACCTACTCAAAAAATACATAGATAGGTAATAATAATCGATAACTTGGAAACTAGGACTGGAAAATGCCTGTTTAAGAAATTGTAGATTTCGGGACGATAAGACCTCAAACCTCTTAAAAAAAAGCTGAATATGGGTACTTTTAGTAAAAATTGTTATAGATTTCGGGACGATAAGACCTCAAACCTCTTAAAAAAAAAGCTGAATATGGGTACTTTTAGTTGAATTATCGAATATTGTAGTCATGTATTATAGTCATTAGTCATGTATTACAGACTCAACAATCTGGTCATACCGGTATGCCATTTCCGAGTACCAGTCTTCAAGCTCCGGAAGACCAAAGCGCAAGATCCTGATCCTAAACTAGAATGCTAGGAGTAGCGAACCTGTTGACATTGTACAAGTTTATTCTAATGGCACTCTCCAATAGGGAGTGAACAAGCTGGGTCCGTCCCTCCGGGAATTTTTTAGCCCGTAGTTTATTCGATCGTGATTAAAGAAAATAAGTACCCAATTTGTTTAATATTCAGTTTATTATTATTCTTGATTGGATTTTTCGATTTTACTTTCATGTAATGATTTAAAATCAA
>NW_007405009.1:0-722 GCF_000475195.1 Diaphorina citri | reverse complement strand
CGGTGCTCTTTAACGTTCACTTCCCATTTGTCCTGTCCAGCACAAATGGAATACATTTCTCCAATAATACTCTTCTTCAAAGATGAAGGTATCGCGTGGCTTCAAGTTCTCAATGAATATCCTCCAGAAGACTCCAAATACCTGGAGGACATTCTAGTATCTGCATCTCTTCATCTGCTACACTGGCAACTGTAGTTATTATGACTTGTGTTTTTAATTCTCATTCATACAGAGATGACTCTTTCACCTTGGGACCTTATACGACACGAGGGCTTCCTTTATTACTACTATACTAGTATTTACAACTATACTATTTCTAGTTTTATCATTATTAGCTTTACTATGAACAGGAGTTACAGGGCTTCCTTTATTACTACTATACTAGTATTTACTACTATACTATTTCTAGTTTCATCATTATTAGCTTTACTATGAACAGGAGTTAGTCGTTCATTCACTTCGTCGTTTTACTACAGACACTGCATATTGTTGGTTGCTCTTACTGCACTAACAGGATTTTCCGTTGTGATCTGATTTTACTCACGGAAAGACACGAGGGCTTCCTTTATTACTACTATACTAGTATTTACTACTATACTATTTCTAGTTTCATCATTATTAGCTTTACTATGAACAGAAGTTAGTCGTTCATTCACTTCGTCGTTTTACTACAGACACTGCATATTGTTGGTTGCTCTTACTGCACTAACAGGATTTTCCGT
>NW_007405008.1:0-722 GCF_000475195.1 Diaphorina citri | reverse complement strand
TCTCTTTGTTGGATTATTTTTTAAGAAAAATCGTAATTTTTTTGTAAAAATTAATTTCATGAAAAAAAGTTACGTAGAACCCTCCTGCTTCAGTGGTTATCGGCGAATAAAAAAATAAATAAAAATAATAATAAAAATGAATGGCAACAAAACATGTGTTTACTGTCTGGGGAACACTAGCGCCCCTAGCAATGAATATGTGAACTAGAAGGAGACCGTGTGAAAGAGGATCGCGTACCTACGGCAAATGAACGGCAATAAGGCTACTAATCTAGTTGAATTCCTTGCTCTTAGGCCCGGGATACAGATCCAGTAATGACTTCAGAACTACAGTAGGTAGGTAGGTAGGTACCTAAATTTGAAATTTTAGTTTTGAAGTTTCAAAAAAATTTTAATGTCGAGACGTACTGTCTCATTTTGGCAGGTAAAATAAATATAATGCAAAATTAACGGAGTTATGATACCTAGGGGTAAAAATGGCTCGAAATGTTTCGTGTAATATACCTACACACTGGCGTGCTGAGGCCTGGCGCACTGCCGTGCGCCTATATAAAAACACTGTGCTACATTTTACTTACCTACGAGTATAGGAAGGAAGAAAAGTAATGTAGGTACCTAATCGGCTAAAATTTTCAATGGTCAGTTTTTGGTGCTAAAACAGTTTTTTTTTTATATATTTTTTACTTTAGGTTACCTACAACCCTAAAACAGACTAAACGGAC
>NW_007405007.1:0-722 GCF_000475195.1 Diaphorina citri | reverse complement strand
AAATCAAAACTGCGCGCCGCAACAGCCATAGTGTGAACGGATCTTAACTTTTGAAAATTAAATTGGTCTTAAAAGAGAGGTAAAAGTGTCCTCTATCTACACACCTCATTATTTTTCTTCTATAAGCTTTAACACATTCTATAGCTTTAACACGTCAAATGTTTGGAGCAAGGTCGGGGTACCTGAAAAAAACATATAATGGCGGATATCTCCGTTATTCTGGGGATTTCGAAAAAGTGGTCGGGGAACTTTTTGTATAGCCCTTAACCTGTAGTATTCGCTATTTTCGGGTTGACATCGATTAATGCAACACCCTGTATACACAGTACACACAAACATATGTATAGCATGTATCTACATACACCTGGACGCTTCTGTTTTAATATAAAACCACCTCGGGCAAGGCAGTCGAAATCGGTGTGCTGGAAAATTAAAATCCAGGGCTCTTCCCTCGTCTTCTCTTGAATTACATTGCCTACAGGACATTCAGGGGGAAAAAATCGGATGAATCTCACGACAAGTGTGAACAGGCTGTACCTACAAACAGAACAAATGAGGAGGAGGAAAAGAAGAAGAAGGGTGGGAGGAGAAGAAAAAGAAGAAGAAGAAGAAGATGAAGAAAAAGTTAAAATCTCAGACACTAACCACCCCCGGTCTGAACTCTAACCATTGTATCTCTAAGTTGTAAATAATTAAATACGGCGTATCCAAGGCACAACTTG
>NW_007405006.1:0-722 GCF_000475195.1 Diaphorina citri | reverse complement strand
ATTGTGGCTTTAACTGAATATTTGTGTGTGTGTGTGTGTGTGTGTGTGTGTGTGTGTTCGAACTTTATGCCTGGCCAAACCACTCATCCGATTGCTATAAAACTTTGTGAATTTATTGCTTGCACTCCCGTGAAGGTTATAGGATATTTTCAGGTTTGTTTTTGTTAAGCTACGCCTAGCAAGACCACTAAATGGATGAGTGACATGAACAGCAATGCCTTAAGGATTTACTAGCAGAAATCCGGAGCGAAGCGTACTATATAATAAAATCTTATTTTAATGAACTGTGCTGGTAGGACGTAATTATGGACTGTGTCCTTGGTAATATCTATAATTTATTCATTTTTTTTTGCTTTTTACTGACGAAACTGGAGCTTTAACGAAAACCGGTTTATAATTCTTTGCTTTATTGGACTACTGACAATATCACAAGTAGTGTCATATATGTAGATTGACGTTTTTGCCTCCTGTAGGTAATACAGGTAAAGATAGATATACCTATCATATGTTGGACATCATCACTATTTTGCCCAATCAGTATGAAAAAAAGACCACTTTTCATGTCTGTGGACTTCTTTATGGATTAATGGATTATTTGCTATCCGTTCCCAAAAATGGGGTACCTATTGTAGATATGCAGTTGATATAAGGCAGGGTTGTCCAACCTTAGGGCACCCGAGGGCCGCAAGAGACCAAGGTAGAGAGTTGGCGGGCCGCAAAAA
>NW_007405005.1:0-722 GCF_000475195.1 Diaphorina citri | reverse complement strand
AAAAAATAAATTATACTACTCCCTCCCCTCTCTCCCCTCTCCCCTCCCCTTCCCCTTCTCTTCTCTTTATCATTCTATTATTTTTGCCTCTGATTTCTTCTTTTTCTCCTTCTTCTCTTTCTCCCCTTTCTCCTCCTCCTCTTCCTCCTCCTCCTCCTCCTCCTGCTCCTCCTCTTCCTCCTCCTCTTTTTCTGCTCTTTATTCCTTCTCGTCCGCTACCACTCCTCCTCATTCTTATCCTTCCTCACCCCCTTTCTCTTTCTACCTTCTCCGTATTCTCCTCTTTCTCTCCTCCTTTTTCTCCTCCCCTTTCTCTTCCCTTTGTTCTTTCACCTCTTCCTAATTTTTATCCTTGCTCTACCCCTTTCTCTTCTCTTTCTTCTCCTCCTCCTTTTCTCTTGCTCCTCCTCTTTCTTCTTTCGCTTCTCTTTCTTCTCACAAACTTCTCACAGTTACAATATTTCCATCGACCGTTCTAGTGTGCTAATAACAATGTTTTTGCAGTATTTCTTCACTTCTCTTCTCTCTCTTCCTCTTCGTCTCCATTCCCTCCATAAATCTCTACTCCTCTTTCTCTTCTTTGCCCTCTTCTCCTTTTTTAGCCCGTCCTTCCTTTATTATTACGATAGTAATAAAAAAAAAGATATAGTGGACGGGCTATTGTATTCGCTTCGGTGTCTGTCTGTCAGTCTGTCTGTCCCCATAGAAGGACTTATCCAAAC
>NW_007405004.1:0-722 GCF_000475195.1 Diaphorina citri | reverse complement strand
AAAAAAAAAAAAAATAACTCATCTTCAATACAAATAAGTATGTTTATTATGTAAATATGTAGGTAGATATGTAGCTCAAGTTAAATGAATAACAAGGCAATTTTCTCAAAACTTACCTACCTTCAGGTTTGCTCAACACATTTTACTTAGTTTAAAAGCAAAAGCTTGTTTATTCATTTCATACTAAATCTTATGGCATTTCATACTAATCTTAACAACTCTCTGAAAGTTCATCTTTTTGAATATCAGTTAGGATATTACAGAGTTGAAAGATTCAAACAACTTTGAATTTATCTAACCTCTGAGAAAGTTTTATAATTAGGTGTAACATGTTATGTAGATACATGTGTTGGGCATACATGTTGTCTGTTATGTAACATATTGATCATCTCACCTGTAACACACGTCTGGAGTACTACACATGGTTTGGTATGCAATATTGCATCCCGTATAGGTAGATTTTAGTTGTATCCGAAAGTTTGGGATTTGAACTCAAGACTTGGTCAAAAAAGTGCAGATTAAGCATACCTATACCTACGAGTAGTTATGTAAAATTTTAAAAATAAATGAAGCACAAATATTACTATTGTTACTATTACTGTTTTCTATGTTCTCTCTTCTCCCTCTGCCTCTCTTTGTCTCTTACCCACCCAGCTTGATTAAATTGAATTTTAGCAATTTTAGATTTTTAGTTCCATGTCCGAGTCATTAAAAACATCAGC
>NW_007405003.1:0-722 GCF_000475195.1 Diaphorina citri | reverse complement strand
TTTTACCACCAAAATTCGACCAATAGGCAGGGTAGGGGAAGGTCTCAGATAGCAAATAGGTACAATACAAAATACATCTAGGTAGATAAAAAAATGTAGATATAGATAAAACCATGTGAAAAGGACTAATAAAAAGTTTAGTGTCGAAATATTAACATTTATTTTCAGTAATTTAAATATTCAATTGATTTGTTAAGCAATACTTATTTTACATAATATTATTAATAATTAAGCCCAAGCAAGTCTTGCACTCTTGTTACTGACGCACCTACCTAATCACGAAGTACCTACCTACCTTAATCAATTTATTAACGAGGTACCTACCTAATTAACTAAAGATTTAATAACTATTAAGATATTTTTATTACCTACTTATTAAATTAACTAGGTATTAAGATATTTTTATTACCTACTTATTATTACCCACTTTTGTAAATTGGAGTGATCTTGTTTTTGTGACAAAGTGCTATCACAAAATTTGATAAAAAGTACCTACATAGAGTGTTTTCTAGTTGTGACATAAATAGTGTTTTCTAGTTGTAAGTATGTGTTTTTAGGACCTACCTACTCATCGATATCTTACAGTTTTGGATTGGCCTATTTGGATCCTCTTGCTGGAAAAGAAATGGTGAGTGAAACTTTCTCGAATTCTTTATTTTTTTTTATTTTTATTATTATTTTTTTTTTTAAAGAGGTTTGACAGAGGGAACTGTAACTGCTAT
>NW_007405002.1:0-722 GCF_000475195.1 Diaphorina citri | reverse complement strand
CAATCTTTTAATAGACGAGCTGCCCATTGATACAGTATACTGGATCAGACAAGATGTTATACATGAATTTTACTGAATAATCAGGTAATCAATTCATTTCGTAGATTCGTGAAGTTTAGCACACATATTTCTAAACACCCTGTATGTACCTATAAGAAATCTATAGGTAATTTTATATCTCTATCATTGTAATTAATAAACAAAATACCTAATACTAAGTAATGAAAGTTGAAAATGTTTTTACTTTCAGTATATTTCGTGAACCCATCCGAACATTTTGGTGATGTTTTCTTTTTAAACGTAACAAAAAATTAATTTAGTACAAAGCAAAAATTAATTTAGTAATTTGAATCAACTATGTGAGCATTTTCCCCTATTTTACGAGACCGATATACTTAGTACCTACATAAAACCATAGAGAAAACTAATTTATATATGAAATTTTTTTCATACTCTCTTTTCCAAAGGTTAGAAAGAATATAAGAATAAGGAATGAGCTATGTCCATTCTCCAACTATCGATTCTTCAAGTAATGGAGTATGTACATATTCATAGGTATCCATTATGCATGATTAAATTTTGGCACAGACCTATGGTCTTGGTTCACCAAAGCATGAAATCTATGAAGACCATTATCCCACCAGTTTTTTTAAGAAACCGTTCCTTTGTGTTGGGGACAAAAAATAAATTCAGGAGCCCTACTGTCTAGGCTGGCTGTTTCA
>NW_007405001.1:0-722 GCF_000475195.1 Diaphorina citri | reverse complement strand
CCGAGGCGAATACAATAGTCCGTCCCTTATACCTTTTTATTACTATTGTAATAGTAAAGGGAGGACGGACTAAAAATGTTACATAGAACTCATAAATATGGAAAATGTCACCCATGTTGTCAAGATACTGGTGAACTTTGTCCCGAGATTGATGCTTGTTAGCTTGTAATCTTGTCATTGTATGACTGTAACTCCAAAGCCCTGTATCTAATGCGGATCTGTGAAGTTCAAGGTGTCCTCTTGGATGCAGAATCCGGGCATGGTTTCAAAATGCACGAGACCATACGTTTTTAGTTTGGTGCGAATTCCTTCTAGCGTAGAAATTTTCTGACAAAACTACCTATTACCATTTTTGTTCGTGGTTTGGTGTGGACTCGATACCGTTCTTAGATCCGGATTTCGACTTGAAGCAAAGCGGTTCTGAGGCACGTTGCACCGGTTTCCGATGAATCACTAAAGTTAAGACACATTGCTTTTGGTTAGTATCCTGATGGGTGACCCATCCGGACAATCGCGTGCTGCTAGTTTTTTCCGGCCCCATTCAGGCTGGGTTAAAGAGTGGAGGTGGGTATACCTTGTCACCACGAATGGAGGGTAAACCCCTCTTCAGTGAAGACCTTAGCACTTCCGGAACCTCTCGGAAAGTCACCTAAGACCAGACCTGGTATTTCCGGATTTGCACTTACAATGTTACAATAACGCTCTCCCCTGCTCGTAACTCT
>NW_007405000.1:0-722 GCF_000475195.1 Diaphorina citri | reverse complement strand
GAGGTCTAAAGTTCACTCGACTGAGTGATAAATTCTGTTGAAATCCGCAAGGACTTGACGAGATGCATTGCGTTATACATAGCCTTCTCTGTTAAAATGATAATACATATCTAGGGCCGTATTCAGGGGGTCGAGGGGGCCTGGTCGAGGGATTTGATCCGTAACCGGGGAAACTCCGGTTTAAATCCCAATAGCGGCGTAAAATTTCACCAATTTTACTTTAATTTATTTAAAATTTCATCCAATTCGACGTTTTTCCTCCTCAGCTGGTCAAGAACATGTCAGTCATTGTGAATATCCTGGAATCGAACAACATAACCAACCTGGAGGTTCCCGAGCTGAAGACATCCAATGAAATCTCGGACGAAAAAGAGACTCGTAAGTTGATTTCTAGGGTACTGACTACCTTTATTTAAATTTTAATGCGGTACTACAGAAATGAAACGTCTACCCCCGGTGGATTTCTTTAGGTTAGTCTGACTACCAGGGGACTTGTGATGTTAGGGACTGGTGGTCAAGTCCTACAAATGAGTGCCATTTTCCATGAGTATCCGTAAAATATTGCAAAATTTTAATAGATTCCAATAGTTACTTTTTTGATTTTAACGGACTTAATTAATTGTAGTGATCCGATACTCATTGAACGAAGGAGTAGAACCATTATGAACACATGAATCACAGAATAGAAAATATTCCAAGTCTCCAAGAGAGGCGCTTGCTCC
>NW_007404999.1:0-722 GCF_000475195.1 Diaphorina citri | reverse complement strand
TATTTCTCGGAAGGAAGGTACAGAATTTTATTTCATCTTTTTCAAATAAATTAAAATCTGTTACGAAACAAAATAATACGTATGTGTAGCAGCAGAAAATACAGGACTTTACGAAAATTGAATTCTGTTGAAAAAAATAATAACAATATCAATATTATCAATTATTATTTATTTATCAGAGACTGCCAAATGCATAGTAAGTAAGTAAGTAAGTATGACACAATGCTCTAAAACGCCACATTTTGGCCATTTTCGTATAAACGCCATATTTTAGCCATATTTCGGCAAAAATAAGTGCCATATATTTTGGCGGTTTCTGATTATTATCAAATTAATTTTAACGTTCTAAAATATACAATTATATTATACACAAGTATCTAATACATTTTTTTTCCGGATCGGTTGATAACAGAAATTGAAATTCTAAAATAAAATTCTTTGTTCGTTTGGTTGTTCAAAGAAATAAAATTCCTAGGTACAAAAAAAGGCACTTGAAAAAAGATTACCATAAAAAATTGTAAAGCTTGATCTTTTGGGGTGAAAGAATAATTGAAAGGTACTAGGTACATCTGCGTATGAGGTAAGTATTAAAAGAAAAGCTGATAAGATAAATAATGCAGAAACAATATGAAAAGGAGTCTTTCTTCAAATAAAATGCCTCTACACAAGCAATATTAAACAAATTTACAAAGATACATAATAAATATAAAATCGCTTGAAAA
>NW_007404998.1:0-722 GCF_000475195.1 Diaphorina citri | reverse complement strand
GCAAATGTAAAAAAAAAAAAAATGTATTTAAGCATCCATAGAATGACGTAGTTAACATGCTCTTTTGTTTAGATGTACCTATGAGAGAAAGAGAGCGAGAGAGGGAGAGTAATTTTAGTGATGACGTAGGTATTCAAATTTTTGATCGTCATAGTATGGAAGAAAGAAAAATAACAAAATGCAGTGACGTATCTCTCTCTCTCTCTTTATCTCCCTCTCTTTCTCTCTACTCTCTCTCTCTCCCTCTTTCTCTCTACTTTCTGTCCTCTTCCCTCTCTCCCTTCTTTTCTTTGCCTTCTCATCTTTACTACGGGTAATATCTATTAGGAAAAGCGTGTGTGAGAGAGAAAGAGACATAGAGAGAGAGGGAGAGAGAGGTTGGGAATGGGATATCTATTACCAGGCAAAGGTAAGAGAGAGAGGAAGGACGGCTGAGATATAATAATGAGTAGGAGTATTTCGGAAGTATAGGAGGGAGAGAGATAGAGAAAGAGCTAACGGAATGGCTTGGTCTAATTACTTTAATAGTGTTAATTAAAATGAAGAAGCTAACGTTCTGTCTCTCTCTTTCCTTCTCTCTCCCTTTCTTCTCATCCTTCCCTCTATCTCTTTCTCTGTCAATCTTATCACGTATTCTCTTTCCTCTCTCCCTCCCTCCAGTTTGACTCAATATTCTCTCTCTCTCTCTCTCTCTCTCTCTCTCTCTCTCTCTCCCTCTCTCC
>NW_007404997.1:0-722 GCF_000475195.1 Diaphorina citri | reverse complement strand
TGTACCAATGAGACTCATCCTGAAATTGTCAAACTTCTCAAAAAATACAACATTGTGTCTGAGGACAATAACTTGTGTGTTCGTTCTGTCAAACATTCAACTGTTCACCATATTGAAACTAAAGGTCCTCCGATTTATTGTACTCCACGTCGCATGTCTCCTGAAAAATTAGAAGCCGCCAAAAAGGAGTTTGATTATATGCTTAAATTGGGTTTGTGTCGACCCTCAAAATCTCCATGGGCTTCGCCGCTTCACCTAGTGCCTAAGAAGAACGGTGACTGGAGACCTTGTGGTGATTACAGAAAACTGAACGATGTCACAATCCCCGACAGATATCCTTTGCCTCATTTGCAAGATTGTTCAATTGTTGCAGCCGGTAAAACATATTTTACAGTGATTGATCTGGTTCGTGCATATCATCAAATTCCCGTTCGAAAGGAAGATATACCAAAGACTGCCGTTACCACACCATTTGGTTTGTTTGAATTTCCCGTCATGTGTTTTGGATTATGTAATTCAGCGCAAACATTTCAACGCTTTGTGAATGAAATGACTCAAGGACTTGATTTTGTTTTCCCATATATTGATGATTTCCTTGTGGCTTCTGTAAATGAAGAGGAACATATCAGACATCTTCAATTAATTTTTGAACGATTTCAAAGTTATGGTATAACTATCAATTCGAGCAAGTCCCAATTCATGAAAAAATCAGTTACTTTCCT
>NW_007404996.1:0-722 GCF_000475195.1 Diaphorina citri | reverse complement strand
AGGGCATAGAGTAATTTCACTCTAATATGTGACCACTGTGACCCCTAGAGAACTTAATTTGTGATTTTGGTGAAACGAGCCGGCTCCTCTTGAGTGAGAAAAAAGTAAAGAAGAAGAAAAGAAAAGTGGAGGACGTGTTTTAGGAAATGTCAATCGACACATCGACAGTGTGAACTGTAGACGCTGCATTAGAGGGGTACCTATACCAATATGTGATCGAAATATCCAACTATTAAGGCCATTCAGCGGTAATAAAACTCAATGCATATTGATGGTAGACTCAGTAACTTTGTGAAGGTTCATTTTAAATATCTAAATATGAAAATAACTAAATAAAACCAGTGAAGAGTAAAGTTATTTTCATATTTAGATAAAACTCAATGCCTCAGCAGGGATCGAACCCGTTACCCTCCGGCACTGTATAGTTTATTATTCCTTTGTTAAGTTAAGAGTAGAGGCTTATAGACTCGTAATAATATTGAAATCGCATTAACTCAAATGTGATGTCATTAAAATTACCCCTTCCCCCGTTCCGTTCTGAGTAACAGTTGATTGTTACGTTACGACGATTATACCTAAGTACATATATTACGGTGCAGTTACATTATTGCCTTTATACATACCTATTCTTCTTCTTCTTTTCGATGTTCAGATGGGGTCGGCGTTTGTCGTCGGCCTCTCAATCAGCTTTAGAGTGATCGCTTTGAGGCCAACTGGTTTTG
>NW_007404995.1:0-722 GCF_000475195.1 Diaphorina citri | reverse complement strand
TTGAAATTTGGTATGTAGATGTCAAATGTGACACGAAACTTTTGGTAAAGATCGGTGCAACGGTTGGCGGCATTTTACAGCTTTTTCGCGGTTTTCGGTGTAATTTAACAATATATTGGGAACGGTATGAGCTAGAGACTTGAAATTTGGTATGTAGTTCACAAATGTGACAAGGATGCAACTCAAAACGTTTGGTCGAGATAGGTGCTGCGGTTGGCGGTATTTTGACCGCTTTTTGGAGGTTTTTGACCGTTTTTTGGCGGTTTTCAGCTATACCGACTAAACGGCTGGAGATATTGTAAAAGTTTGGCTATAAGAACAAGAACACCCAAAATAAGCATCATTCAATAGGATGAGGAAAGTCGTGTGATGTTCACACCAGATTTTTCTTTCGAATATGGGGAACGGTAACAATGGAGGTCCCCAAATCGACGAGAGGAGGAGGAGGACCCGTTCGGGCTGGATGAGGTTAATGTGAGGAGGAGGATAGCCTGTCACCGAATGGAGGTAAAAGGTAAAACCCTTGAGAGTTATAATAGACACTCACTTGTCGGACAGTCGGAACTCGAGACCTAGACCGTTGACACGCACATTCTGATGGCCCGAGAGACCTGTGCCCTTAGCCAATGGAAAAGCAGAATTTTGAATTTGGACGAATCTTATCAAAATATGGAATTGTAAATACTTTTCCATACTTTGGTGATTTAGGGCACTGGGTATGA
>NW_007404994.1:0-722 GCF_000475195.1 Diaphorina citri | reverse complement strand
TGTTTTCCGGCCCGAAAGCGAAGAGACAGGATAGAAAGCCAGCCGTTCTCAGAACGAACCCTATTTGTTTGGGATAAAGAGGCTTTGTAAGGAAACTAATATAACAACGGCCCGAAATCGAATTGCGGCGGAGGACAGTATAGGAGAAATCCAGCCCTTTCGAGAACGTACCCTATTTGTTTGGGATAAAATTCGCCCCAGGCGGGAATCGACCCCGCGGCCCAGCGCTTACAACGAACCCTATTTGTTTGGGATAAAATTCGCCCCAGGCGGGAATCGACCCCGCGGCCCAGCGCTTACAAGGCAGACGCGCTACCAACCAAGCTAACTAGGCTGACATAGTAGTAGCTTTCTTCTGGGGTAAAGAGACGTTTTCCCTGACGTAATACATGGCTGTAGTATATTTCCACAAGAGCTCAATTGCTGCTGTTGTGGAGCAGCAGCGGTTGTTGTGTTTGCAGCAGTAGTAGCGAGTGATACTCCGGTGAGGTAACCAGGGCCGAGGAGTAGTATAATCCTATTAGGGTAAAGGGACTTTTTAGTCCGTCCTTCCTTTATTATTACAATAGTAATAAAAAGGCATAAGGGACGGACTATTGTATTCGCTTCGGTGTCGTCTGTGTTTCTGTCTGTCTGTTCCCATGGAAGGACTTATCCAAACCGGGTCGACCTATATATCAAATTAAAGGTCTTTTTACCAGGAACACGAAAATGGTGGTGCA
>NW_007404993.1:0-722 GCF_000475195.1 Diaphorina citri | reverse complement strand
TATATTCACACATCATGATGTCTGATCCGATCCAATGTCAAAAGTTTGATTTTGGTTTCCATTGACCTCTTGCCTCTGATGATGATCTGGGCCACTCCCAAGGGTTTCTGGTTCTGATTTGGTTGAGATGGTATCCACCTCTATATCATCTTGCAAGTCATGCCCTATGGCTTTGTTCCCGGAGATATCATTTCTGACTTGGACTTTTCCTTCGTGTCATGACACCCTGAAATAAATCTCAGCTGAACCATGATAGAGCATCTTGTGTGATGTTGGAATCCCATTGTTTGGTATTATGGTAATTGAACAACCAGTCAGGCTAACCAAATATGAAGCTCCATATACGGGAGTACCATAGTATCTGACATGAACTTACTAAGTTACTAGTCATTCAGTCATATTTACCAATAGCAAGCAAGGTAGGTGTATATTTTTCTAATGATTGTGCAGTATTTTGTTTGGCCCTTACTTGATCCGAAAGTAATGCTTCTGATTCTTATCGATCTATCCAAATTGTGTGTACTTTTTCCACACCTTATAGCTAAGTTCAAGTCGTTTACCATTATGATTGTAATAGAAAAATGCTCTGAATTCTTCAAGAGTGAATGTAAACATTCCACAGTAAGGACCTAAGTACCCAGTGTTACGTATGGGTAGAAGTTCATGTACAAACAATAATTAACTATCAGAATCATAAAGTTCAGTTAGCGTGGACATTTGTA
>NW_007404992.1:0-722 GCF_000475195.1 Diaphorina citri | reverse complement strand
TAGGTACTTCTACTTTTACGAATCTCTATAAATCTGATTACATTGTTTTTAATTATTTATCGTACGAAACAATCAGAGTCAATGGAACCACATACATAGAGAGCAGTGGGTTTGATTGATCTCGTAGAGTTCTATATTATTCTGATGCCAAAATTCTAAACAGGGATGAAATTCCATGCTTTTATTAAAGTTGGGATTGAACCTTAGGATCGAAATTGGTGGAGAGGCTTCGTACATCGACCCGTCCCATGATGGAACCAGTGTTGCCAGATGTACGGTAATTACCGTATTTGTACGGTATTCGAGCTTTGGTACGATAATGAATTTCATAGGAATGTACGGTAATTTGCTGTAAAAGTACGGTACTATGCAAAAATGTACGACTTTATACAAAAGTGGCATACGGTAAAGTACGGTTTTTTCAGTAAAATTGTATGGTAATCTCAGCTGACCAGTCTGGTAACACTGCCAGGAGAAGTAAAAATGTACGATATTTCTAGCAGTTTTCAAATTTTCTAGCAGTGTACGGTAATTTGGGAGGATCAATCTGGCAACACTGGATGGAACCATTATGGATTGATTGAACCTTAGCACTCGTGTTTACAAAGCGATCATCTTGACACTTGACCTAGAGAAGAGAGACAGGAGGAATATTGGAATAAAAACAGAAAGCGCAGTTTATTTTTTCTTCAAAAACAATTTTGTTTTATTTTCAAAATGAT
>NW_007404991.1:0-722 GCF_000475195.1 Diaphorina citri | reverse complement strand
AAAGTAGGGGAAGTGGAATGAAAAACACGCGTCGGGTTCGCATCGCACCCACGTCGGAATGAAAAACAGACCTTATGTTTGTATCACATCATTATCATCAGGTAGGTCATGACCATGAGAGCTGTAGGTATGTGTGAGTGGGTATGTCATGTTATGAGTATGAGACATTAGAATCAGCACAGAAATACAAGTAGGTAGGTACCTACCTTTCACCGTAATTGCTTGGAATCAAAAACTTCATAATACATGTATGTAGGTACTAGGTATGTATGTACAGATTTTGAAATTTCCTCTGGTGTATATTTACGCAAAATATTTAACAAGGACATGGTAATTTATTTATTTTATTTTGATACAATTTAGCGACAAGGCCATTTGCACATGCTAATTCAATTCTGATGTATTTTAGGTAGGTACATACATACTTTAGTTCAATATTTCTTACACGTGATGGTATTTTCTTGGAAATTGGGCGAGACTTTTTAAGGCTGGCTTTTACAGCATGCCGGAATGGGAATGCTATTTTAGTAAAGACTTAGCTTAAGGTTTCTGTATCAAAAATATTTTGTCTGTGTGACTCTGTGTCCTTTGTGCCCTGTCGCAAAAAGCTTATAAAAAAGGGTAAAATTCTCCAAGTTCTACAAACGACTGTCTCTGACGTTTTGGTTTTTCCCAGAATAATATCTGAGACACCCTATAGTTACCTACTGTTACTATACGGG
>NW_007404990.1:0-722 GCF_000475195.1 Diaphorina citri | reverse complement strand
GGCTATTATTATCATCTTTATGTTTTGTTTTTTCAGCCCGCATTGGGAATAGAGTAATGAGAAACAGAAGCCTTTGGCTATTATTATCATCTTTATGTTTTGTTTTTTCAGCCCGCATTGGGAATAGAGTAATGAGAAACGAGAAACGAGAAAAGGTGGCTATATGATTTATTGAGACCTTCCCAGTTTCATCCATGTTCCTTTTCTTATCTATTTGTTGTATGTTCTTATTTTTCTTTTCCTGTTTAGACTATATTTCTTTTCTTTTTTCTTCTCCTTCTCCTGTTTCCTCTTCGTCTTTTTTTTTTCCTTTTGTTTTTCAGTCATTTGTATGTCTGCCTATAGGTAAAAGAACATTATTCCTTTAGGTAAAATAAACTTGCTATTCGTTATTATTGATGTACTTTTTTTACATTTTTACTGGATGTGTTCCTGTTATTGCAAAATATTTCATCCAAGGTAACATTTCCCTCTGGTTGAACATGATATCTTCGAGATAATAATATGTTATGTCGTAGTTTGACCATAAATTTCGTACCTACCTACGTGTAAGTATTGTTGTTACCATATGAGAAGCATTTTCAAAATCTCCCTAACATGGTTTTTTAACCTAACCCACTCAAAATGGATAGTTACATACCTAATCTTATATTATAAAAACAAGATCCATTCACTCATTCACATTTCACACACTGATCGCTCTATCTCCTGAACCACAACAC
>NW_007404989.1:0-722 GCF_000475195.1 Diaphorina citri | reverse complement strand
AAAAAAAAAAAAAAAAAAAAAAAAAAAAAAAATGAGTGTAAACCCCCAAGGTCACTAAAACCCAAGCAGTCATAAAGGGGCGTTAAACCTCTCATTCTGGCAGTATAGGTATAAGCAGGCTATAATATTTGCTATTCTAATCTTTTTGGGATCACTGTTTTATCGGTTTTTAGGAACCCCTTAATCAAAGCTTAGGTCCCCTTAATCAAAGCTTAGGACTTATTCTTTTTTTTTGGGAACCCCTTGATCAAAGCTTAGCACTTATATTCTTTTTTGGGAAACCTTTGATCAAAGCTTAGAACACACACGTTAGGCTAATCAAGTGACAACACAAATGCCGGAAGTTAAACATTAATGAAGTGTATAGGTACATAGTAACCCGCTAATGATTTGTGTATTGCAGCGATTCTCAACCGGGGGCGCGCTAAAGACGCTCCTGGGGTATGCGAAAAAGATTGTGTAATGGTGGACAAAAGAATAACAAAAGCAAATTTCGAATTTTGACAGCTTATCAATGGAGCATAGTTAAAAAAGGCACTGAATTTTGACCTTAAGTTACTGAAGTAGTGAATTTTTTCAAAAGGTAGGTAGGTAGGTACTCAGTGTTTTTAGACCTCAGAAGTACACATCAACTCAGGTACGGGTACCCGGTACTCATTATGATGGTGCCTGGGGTTCGTGAGATTAACCCGGGTACCTAAGGGGTACGCGGGCGAAAAAAA
>NW_007404988.1:0-722 GCF_000475195.1 Diaphorina citri | reverse complement strand
GAAAATAATTATCTGACGTGCTCAGCGCCTCAGCATAATATCAAAAGAAAACAACTTTAAATTGGCCAGTAACTTAAAGTCTCGGAAATCAAGGCTGTCTTTCTCCTATCCTGTCTTCCTTCCTTCTTTCATTACTTCTTTTTTATCTTGAGATCACAATGGTCACCTGCTCTAACCATATCTAAAGGTAAACCACATCACTTTACTTGCTCATTATCTTTTCCACCTCTTTTTAATATTTCTGTTCCTCATTCCTTTTTTTTGTCCCCCCTTTTTCTGCATTATTTCTACCCCTTCTCATTTTCATTTCCCCTCTTTCTGTCCCCCTTCTTTCCATTTCTCTTTACTTCAGCTCTTCATAATTTATCCCCTCTTTAAGATATTCTCCCTTTTTCTGTCCCTTTCCTCTATCCTACCCCTTCCTTCTCTTTTTCCTTCACCTCTCTTCCCCTCCACCCTTCTCTTTTCTTCCTCTTTCTCTTTTCATTCTTCATGAAGCACCCTTGACCTAGGTTTCTCTTGTCACCTTTTGTTTATTCTTCTTCATTTTACTCTTTGCTCCTGTCAATTTGATTTTTGCTTTACTGATCTTATTTCACCCATTCATCCTCTTCTCATCTCATTATTTCCCTGCTTAGGCTAGAAACCCACTGGGTGCAACAATTTGTCATACATTTTGTTTCACACCACAGTGAAACAAAATGTATAAACTGTATTTTTCC
>NW_007404987.1:0-722 GCF_000475195.1 Diaphorina citri | reverse complement strand
ACACTTCAGTCGATCATTTAAGACCGGTTTTAGCGTCACCTATGTTAAGCTACGCCGAGCAAGGCCAATAAATGGATATGTGACTTAAACATTATATTGGGAATAAAGGGAGAACGGGCTCTAGTCTTGATTTTAAATCATTACATGAAAGTAAAATCGAGACTTAAACATTATATTGGGAATAAAGGGAGAACGGGCTCTAGTCTTGATTTTAAATCATTACATGAAAGTAAAATCACTCAGTCGATAATTCAAGACCGGTTTTAGCGTCACCTGTGTTAAGCTACGCCGAGAAAGGCCAATAAATGGATGGGTGATTTAATTATAACATTATATTGGGAATAAAGGGAGAACGGGCTCTAGTCTTGATTTTAAATCATTACATGAAAGTAAAATCAAATCAATAATGATAATAATAAACTGAATATTAAACAAATTAGGTAGGTACATAGGTACTGATTTTCTCTAATCACTACGGACTGAAAAATTCCCGGAGGGACGGACCCTGCTTGTTATTATTATTGGATACAAACGGTAAGAATAATGTTACTCACATAAAATCGAACAAAAATTAAAAAAAAAAAAATCTTACATTAAATTTTGGAAAAAAATAGATTGTTTCTTGTCCCTCCTAAAAAAGAGTACCGGGAATCGAACCCATAACCTCCAGATCAATGTGTTCGCTAACGTGTTTGCTACTTCATTAGGTAAATTAAAGGCTA
>NW_007404986.1:0-722 GCF_000475195.1 Diaphorina citri | reverse complement strand
TCACAAAGGGGTTGAAAACGATTGTGCAGTCTGAAAACCCCTTTGAGCGGAAAGCACTTGAGTCGTTTCCGATGCCCTTAACCTTTTGCTCCTCATTACTGGATGAGATGAGCTCTAATGAGAACTGGGTTTATATCGAACCAAATAGGTATACCTCCCTACAGTCCCTACCTAAGTATAGCTATACAGGATTTGACAAAGATTGACGGTTTTAAACATCATGAACACATCTAATCAAACGAAATCGAAAATGTGGATTTTATTACTCAATTTCCTTACAGGATCTCATAGAGGAATGGCTTTACCTTATCTTAATGTACCTTAAGATGAGCACTAAAGAATACCTATCTACTATTCAGTCGACTTCACTGATGTCGATTGCTAACAGGGACGAGTTTAGGTCGATTGAGCTTATCACAAACGAACAACATTTATCCTCGTGGTTTTTTAACTAACAGGCACGAGTTTAGGTCGATTGAGCTTATCACAAACGAACAACATTTATCCTCGTGTTTTTTAAGAGCCTCAAAAAGCAATAGCCTTACGGTTCTCGAGACTTAAACTCTTGCCTGTTAGCACCCATTCATTCCAGAGTTGGACAGTTAAAACTGTACAGGGAGACACTATTCCTTAAACTTTCCAACAAAGTTGATCTTCTGCACAATACGTTTCGCAGGTCATATTCGACTCATTTTTCATTGTTAATGAACTTGGCGGAAAGT
>NW_007404985.1:0-722 GCF_000475195.1 Diaphorina citri | reverse complement strand
CTATACATAAAAGCAACGAGTGAGAAGTGAGTAGATACTGATACTAGTGAGTTCATATGAAAAGAACACAAATGCAATTAAAATAATAATAATAAATATCAGCAACAACATCAATAACAACCTAATAGTCAGTTGCCCAGAAGAAGCCTAAAAACTAGGCGAAACTCGAGTCGGTGAATAAAACACAAGTACCTATCCAATAATAATATAAAAGGTAAGAATAATGTTTAAAAAAATAATAAAAAAATAAGGGTAATAGAAAGTAAAAAAAAAATCACGACAATCAAAACTCAAAATGTAAACAAATGGAAATGAAACTCCTCGGTTAAGGTCCTAACCGAGGAACAAACGCGTGGTTCAAAATCAACAACGACACTAGCGCTAAAATTGCGGAATTTCGGAGAAGTATATTGTTAGAAACGCACTTTTTGCAAACTCCGCGGTTAGTGAGCTCAAACTCTCGAGTTTCGTCTTGTCAGAAACCGGGCCTTAGGACATTTGTATTTGGAAGTGTAATTGCACACCTGAAAGTAATACCTACCTCGTAACATCTGAAAGCTGGAGGGATAGGTGAGGTTCAATCCGATGTACATGAGAGAGGTAGCTACCATGTCACACATAGCGGGTGGTATGAACAGCAGCGGACTGAAGTTTCGGTTACCACGCACCAGTTCCCTGACATCAGCAAGAGTGTCCTGTGAAACCAAACAACAGATTGACCA
>NW_007404984.1:0-722 GCF_000475195.1 Diaphorina citri | reverse complement strand
AGACTGCAAGAGTAAAGGGACTTTTCAGTCCTATGCTGGTAGTATAAACAAGGTATATTCTATTCTATTCTATTCTATCCTTATTTAATTTTTTTCCCTTCATTTCTTCATTGTACATATCTACTCAGTTTCTATTGTCATCCAACATGCATAGTATCCCAAGTCAATCGGTCATCGGCCCAGTAAGGTATAGAGTTATAGACCTTAGGTAGCAAGGTAACCGATAATGTTGCTTGCCTTTAACCACTCTGCACTCTGCAACTCTCTACTAGTTAATTATAGTAATTATACCTGAGCTCTCGTCTTTACTAATTACTAACTATAATCGTAGTCTGCATAAAGAAATATCCCAAGAAACACGTTAACCGGGTACCTGCACTCCATATAAGAACCATGTAGTTACAGTAATAGGTATAAACTCCATATAAGAACCATGTAGGTACAGTAATAGGTATGTTATACACATAGGTATGTCAGTGACCAGTGACTTGATTGATGGACGTAGATGCCCTTGGCAAAACACAGAATTCCATTCATACGAGTACATATACATCCTAAAGCAGTGTCTACAGTACTCTACAGCTACACCTCTACAGTCTGTATTATGGTCGGTCGAAATTGCCTGAAAATCCTCAAATACATACGTTCAAGTTCAAACTACCTACATACACCTAAACTTATATTATATGATCTTATCTACTTTATATGGGTTCCAGTCAAAG
>NW_007404983.1:0-722 GCF_000475195.1 Diaphorina citri | reverse complement strand
TTTTTATGCAATTGTTTGAATTACCTTTGTGGTGGGTACATAACGATTGACGGGCCAGAAAAATGAACCGTATAGCAATAGCTAATGTTCAGAGTAACTTCCGGGTTAACCGTCTATTCAATTTTTTACCAATCATCGTACTTACCTATAGAGGTACAGACTGACGAGACAGTGTACACTTCCTTATTATTCATTCATCGTTTTGTTATGCGTGTATTGACTATTGTATGAAATGGATATTTAGATAGTCTGATAGTCAACATTGTAGTTTGTAGTGAACGTAACTCAGCGGACAATGCAGTGCTGTTGTGCAATGTGGAAGTGATAGTTCATTTAATTTAGCATGAATAAACAGGTGTTTGGTAGTTTGAGCAGCGTTAGACTAAAAAGGTGATTAGACTGTCAAAAGAGTACAATGTGAAGAAGATTCGGAACTAGGAAGAATTTGAGAATAACTGCTTCGTATGATCCTCAATTATGTGATATCGGCAAAAATTATCCAACCTGAATACGTAAATAATGTAAATCATGAAATGGGAAGAAATGATAATGAAACGGAAGTCTTATCCCCTTCCTGCTAGATCATTTGCACTCATCTTGTATCTTACGTCCAGCCCCAATTTTTCACCAGAAGAATTCGTTGCTAATAGGGTGAATGTACCAGTAGTCGACTTTACACCAGTAGTCGATCACTCGGTCATGTTTAGTTAATTTTAAGCTAT
>NW_007404982.1:0-722 GCF_000475195.1 Diaphorina citri | reverse complement strand
GTGAGGGGTAGATTTTCCCCCAAAGTGTGTCCAAAGAAGCAACCTCGTTAAAGAGCTCCCTATTAGGGCCAAAGTAAAGTCTGCTACACAGGTATGCCCTTATTTAGTAATATATTTTCACACGTGTCTACAAGATAGTTTGAGGGTAAATGTCACCTAAATCTTCATCAAAGTCAATTCCACACAAAGTAAATAAAGTCCAAGCATATATTTTCACACGTGTCTACAAGATAGTTTGAGGGTAAATGTCACCTAAATCTTCATCAAAGTCATTCCCACACAAAGTAAATAAAACCAAGTAAAAAATATGTACATAGTAAAGTGAATGAGGTCCAAAGAAGTAAAGGATAAAGCTAATGTCGAGGAAAAAGCCAAAGAATTAGAGAATGCTGATGTTAAAGACCAGTTACCGACCTTTTGGATCCATCTGCACGTGCAATGTGATCAAACACAAATTATAAGTCCCGGGTAAATGTCACCAAAATATAGCTCCTCTTCTTGTACTAACTGCTCTAACGGTGCCCCCCTCCTATTCTTTATTACCCCCAATTTTCCTTGAAGCAGCCACATGCGAGCTTAGAACTTTTTTTTTTACAAAATAAATTAAATTAAAATATTTGAGAAAATATGAAAGGAAAGACAATATTAATTGAATAAAAAGATGTTTTCATGATTTTTCCTCTCTTCCCTCTGTCTCTCTGGACAAAATTTTATGGTTTTCT
>NW_007404981.1:0-722 GCF_000475195.1 Diaphorina citri | reverse complement strand
GAGTAAACAAAATGGCGGAGAGTAATATTGGCAACACTGTGAACAAGATGGCGGATAGTATTATTGGCAACACTGGTGACAACAAAACTGCTGGAAATTACAGAAGAGGAACAAAAGGGTGGATAGTATTAATGGCAACACTGTAAATAAAATGGCGGATAGTATTGTTGGCACCTCTGGACACAACACTATTCACTAAGTAGGACTACTAGAAGACATAGGTACATTTCGGCAGATTAACTTGGGTAGTTGGGTGATAAACATGCTGAGGATAAGCCAAAACAACTGGAAGTTGTTGAAGAGGAATGAACAAGATGGCGGATAGTAATATTGGCAACACAGTAAACAAGATGGCGGATAGTATTATTGACAACACTGTAAACAAGATGGCGGATAATATAATTGGCAACACTAGATACAACACTATTCACTAAGTAGGACCACTCGAAGACATAGTAGGTACATTCCGGCAAATTAACTGGGATGATAAGCAAGCTGAGGATAGGCCGAGACTACTGGAAGTTGTAGAAGAAGAGTAAACAAAATGGCGGATATAATCAAGATGGCGGATGACGGATAATACGAGTACTTTTGGCAACACTGGTCTCAACAATAAGGTCGAGTTTTGCACCACTGTGGATTGTCTCAGGATTGAGTTCAATCCGAGGTTGACCTGGCTATTAAAAGTAGTTATAGGAAAATTCTCGTTTCATTTCAATCCC
>NW_007404980.1:0-722 GCF_000475195.1 Diaphorina citri | reverse complement strand
TAGAAACTCATTTCCTTCTTTCCTGTTGTATCCTAAAGTTCTCTGGAGTCCTAGATCACAATTTGAATTTAAACTAGCTCTTACTTTCCTTATATTTTCGTGTTTTGATAGGTACTTCTCATCTTTTGTTACTTCTCTTACTTACTCTAGATCAGGAATCATAGGATCCATGTTTCGAAGGTTCCTCTATCAACCAGTTCTCACCACAAGATGTCCTCTACTGAAGCTATTCGTCCACTTCCTATTCTAAGCGACGGAACTGTACCACTTGTACCAGTAAAATTTACGTATAAACTGTATTCGTCCGTCATTGGATTATCCGAATACGCCTCATACTAACCACAACCGAGGAAGTTATACGACCTAATGAAACTGCAAGACAATTCATTGACATTTAGGTTCGTATTACTACTGGATGGAATGACAAATTAAAATAACTTTATCGGACCACGGAAAGGTGAACCTTGATAATACGAGCGGTCTTCTTCTTCTTTCGACGTCGTCTTCTCTTTCTTCTTCTTCTTCTTTTGTCTTTTGCGTTTTCTTCTTCTTCTTCTTCGTCGTCTTCTTCTTCATTTTGTTTTATTGTTTTCTACTCGTACTTCTTGAGGAAGAGTTCAAGAAATACCTCAACAAACATCGGCAATGGTCCCATGATTTCGATGGGAAAATTTCTTTTGTTGATTTTTTTTTCTTGTTGGTTTCTTACTCTTCTCTCTCTC
>NW_007404979.1:0-722 GCF_000475195.1 Diaphorina citri | reverse complement strand
GTTTTCTTCTCGTAAAATACAGAAATAAATTAGAAATACCGCCACAGAAAATGAACAAACCAATCCTTGATACCATGGTATGGTGTCCAACTTAGCTTGCTTTATGTGGGCCAGACCATAGATAGCACCACTTGAAGAAAACTTGACAGGGTCATCCTCAGGGTTTAGAAGAGGTTTTCTAGCATAGTTCCTGAAAGAAAAGAGACGCTTAATTTGTAACTGTTGGTTAAATAATTCCACACCATATCAAGGTGTCCATAAACCATTCCCATCATTAAATAGATACTGGAAAAACAAATTAAGAGACTTCTAGAGTTTAACTTCTAAATTTTCCGGTAATTATGCAGAAGTCACATCCATGGTAAAGAAAAGCTCCTTTTTGTATTTAACCTAACCCTATAATAACACTAATCACTGCTCTAATTGTGAAAACTCCTTCTTACGTTCAACCTAACCCTATAATAACACTGGTCACTGCTTGTTTGTGCCAGTTCCTTTGGTAGCAATATTCCATGGACGTGACTTCTGCACAAGTACCGGAGAAAATATTTAACCTATGAAGAAAATTTGCTTATTGGAATTTGGGCCTTTTTTCCCCTAATGAGTATTTCTGTTCTACACATAAATACCAGAAGTGGTTAACATCATTTTCCTCAAGTTGCATAATACTTGCTCATAGATCTATAATGTACATTTTGTAGGATTATACATGGCCACTAACT
>NW_007404978.1:0-722 GCF_000475195.1 Diaphorina citri | reverse complement strand
ACTTAACCTCATATTTCTCCCTTATTTTCCTCGTCCATTCTCTTCTTCGCTCCTTCTCTATTATCTCTCTCTCTCTCTCTCCCTCTTCTTCTGTACCTTCTGTAGATCATCCTCATTTCCCTCCCCTCTCTCTCTCTCCTCCTTTATATTTCTTGTTCCCATCCATTCTTCTCTCCATACTCCCTGGTGGTGTAGTGGTCAAGGCGCTCGCCTGGTAAACAGGAGGGCGTGGGTTCAATCCCAGCCGAGGTATGGAATTTTATCTGTTAGTCCCTTAGCCAGATTAAACAGGTCTACACTCTCTGTTCAAATTCCCCCAGCCAGACTAAGCCTCGGTGGTTTGGTCAAGGCGCTCGCCTGGTAAACAGGAGGGCGTGGGTTCAATCCCAGCCGAGGTATGGAATTTTATCCTCAATATATCTTTCTTCTCACATCCTCTCTTTCTTCATTTTCCTCTCCCTCTGCTCCTCTATCTTTCAGCTACCCCCTCCTTTCTCATTCTCTATCTTCTCCTCCAGTCCTCTCTCCTTTATCTTCTATTCATCCCCTCCCTCTGTTTTTTCATTTATCTTCCATCTACCCCCTCCTTTCGCATTCTCCTCTGTCTTTCTTCTCCTCCAGTCTTCTCTCTCCTTTATTTTCCTCCTATCCCCTCCTCCTCCCCCCACTCTTTCTTCATTTCCCCCTCTCTCCTCGTTCATTTTCCATCTATCCCCTCTTTC
>NW_007404977.1:0-722 GCF_000475195.1 Diaphorina citri | reverse complement strand
AAGAAGAAGAAGAAGAAGAAGAAGAAGAAGAAGAAGAAGAAGAAGAAGAAGAAGAAGAAGAAGAAGAAGAAGAAAGACAAGACAGAGAACAAGTTAAGTTGGTGCCAAATTCGCAACTTTTGCAGAACATTTCACACTTGCCAATATTCTAATCTGAAGCTTTACAAGAAAGGAATGAATTTGAAAAACATGACATAAATCGGGTAGAGTGGGGTGATTTTAAACAGGGGGTAAAACGAAACATATCAACATTGAAGAACAAGTGTATAAGTAAAGTTCTAAGGGGATTGATATGAGCATGGTTGTCAAGAAGTGTTGCCATTTTACCCCATTCTCTACTTAAGTGGTGCAGTGGTTAACGTATTGGATCTGGAGTTTGGTGGTTCGAGTACAAGTCAAGTCATAAAATTTATCTAGGTGTAATAATTGAGGAGCAATATTTGTGACAAGCATTTAAGCATGCTTGACACAATTAAACATTCCCTTAAAAAAAAAAAAAATCTCAGGACTCCAAAGCTTGGAGGGGTTTGGTCGCAATCGAATGAAACATCCTGTACATGGGTGGTTTTTAGGGTAAAAATGTATAAAACAGGGGTTTCTTTTTAATATCTTTGAACATTTTCTTTTCTCTACAAAAGAATGCTACTAGTGGGTGGCCCAACGTCAAAAAAGCTGCATTTCGTCAGGAAAGCACCAAATTTGGCATGGACCTTCATTTGGAC
>NW_007404976.1:0-722 GCF_000475195.1 Diaphorina citri | reverse complement strand
TTTTTTTTTTTTTTTTTTTTTTTTTTTGTCCCAAAATTTGTTCTTTTTCTTTCTCCACCTAGTCCTCTCCTCCTCTGCTTTTCCTCTTTCTCTTCCTCATATTCCTCCTCATCCCTCTTCTTCTTCCACCTCCTCCTCTTCTTTCCCTTCTCCCTCTTCTTCTTCTGCTTCACAATCCAAGTTTTTTGGTTGGCTGAAAAGCTGGCTCTCACACCGTTAATATATTCACTTGGAAGAAGACACACTGCAAGAAAGATGGCCATGGAAGAGTGACTCTACTTAGCCTTCTTTTTAATATGATATCTATAGGCTTACATTTATTACGGCTACATGTCTTTTTAATTACTCAAAAATATTCTCTAACAAGTGCCTGTTTACTTCCAAGGTGACGAAATTTACTCGAGAGATGGTCCATCAACTTAACCTGAACTGCCTCTTGTAAGCGCTATTCCCGCCCGGGGAGAACCTTAGGTATCCGAAACAGATGAAGTTTTACATATAACTGCCAAGGACTTATCGTCCCGAAATCGTAAACAGAAGGAAGACAGGATAGGAGAAAGCCAGCCGTTCCGAGAACGAACATTATCAGTTCAGGATAAAATCAGCCCCGAGCGAGATTCGAACCCGTGACATAGCTAATGCAGACGCGCCATCCCCCAAGCTAACTAGGAACTAGAACTAGACTAATCTATTCCCCCATTGAACCATTTTTTTTTTTTTTT
>NW_007404975.1:0-722 GCF_000475195.1 Diaphorina citri | reverse complement strand
TAAGCACATGTCTCAAACAATTATTAAAAATTTGAAGGGAGGTGAATAAAAATTTGACAAAATGAACCCCATCAGAACAAAAGCGTTTAACTATGTATGTATATTGATTGTGAAACTCTGCAACCAGTTGGCAGGTATGGTTGTATTGCAGAAAGAACGGATTTGCCCTGTTCATGTTCATCATACATTATTTATGTAGG
The DNA here is from genome assembly GCF_000475195.1 of Diaphorina citri. Taxonomy (NCBI): domain Eukaryota; kingdom Metazoa; phylum Arthropoda; class Insecta; order Hemiptera; family Psyllidae; genus Diaphorina; species Diaphorina citri. The sequence continues at coordinate 522 of NW_007404975.1, read as the reverse complement.
TATGTTAAAAAAAGCTTTTCCTCCGTTGTTTATTGAGAAACACAATAAAACAGTACAAAACCCATACAAACCGACAAACACGAGTTCTGACAACACAACACCCTATACCCTATATATAGCTGCGTTGGAGAATGGAGAAGCAAGGTAGAGGAATTAATATTATGGTTGTATTGCAGAAAGAACGGATTTGCCCTGTTCATGTTCATCATACATTATTTATGTAGGTATGTTAAAAAAAGCTTTTCCTCCGCTGTTTATTGAGAAACACAATAAAACAGTACAAAACCCATACAAACCGACAAACACGAGTTCTGTCAACACAACACCCTATAGCTGCGTTGGAGAATTGGAGAAGCAAGGTAGAGGAATTAATAATTATCTCTCCTAATTTGTCTCTCTTATCTCTGGAACATGCCTCAAATCATGCTCTCAACATCTTCCGCCAGCTATTAAATGACAATATCCTCATTGCCTACATTAAGAGGTTCCCGAATCTTTACACTAATCCCCCGGGATTTCAAA
>NW_007404974.1:0-722 GCF_000475195.1 Diaphorina citri | reverse complement strand
GGAATCGAACCCGTACCCTCCACTTTCCAACTTACCTATACACAGTGACGGAATCATACTCCTTCTCCTTCCCGTACATACTCCCATACGGGTCTTCCCCCAAGTAGTATTTTCGGGTTCGATTCTTGTGTTTGGATCGAGGAGGTACAATGGGTTCAGAGTTCTGAGTTCTGTCCAGCTGATCTGGACTGTTCTGACCTCCGCCATTGTTTGATGTAGAGTTCCGCTTCTTACCACCTGAAATGGTAAACGCGGAATTTCATTAATGAATTTTAATTGTATTAATGCTTGTCATAAATATCATTCTCTGATTACGACACTTCACAAAATTTTATGACTTGAATTGTACTTGAACCACTACACTTCAGATCCGAAGTCCAACCACTACACCACTGAATTTGATACATTTTATCAATAGGTGGGGCTGGGAGCTGTGATGTTCCGGATGACCTCAATTTAGGATTAGTACACTCACTTTATTTTATATGAGGAGATTAAATTATATTAATGTTGGTACAGTGGAGATAAACTCCCCAATATCTGACCTATCACACCACTTTTTAATCAGGATAACCCAATAAATAATAGACTCACCATGTCTCAACTTATCGACAAACTTCTTGAACGATTCGGTCAAACTCGCCCGCTTCGTGGAATTTCGTCTCTTGACAGAAGCCCCGCCCCCTGCATTCCCATTGGTCGAGCCCATCTCCTGATTTGGC
>NW_007404973.1:0-722 GCF_000475195.1 Diaphorina citri | reverse complement strand
AATGGCGACAGGGTGCCACAAGTTTAGGGTGGAAGAACTCTATTATTGGGTTACTTCCCCTGATTTAGGCTGTTGGAACGGTATATTAATATATTAGTGTCGAGCTTCCCGATATAGAGTCAGAGTGCCGGAATCCAGTTACCCAATTAGGCTGCCGGCACCCTAGTTTTTTTCTCAGTGTGTCCACACATAATCGTCGGCCGTCTATCGACCATCGATCGATGTCTGTTCACGGCCATTGACTATCTTTGGACACAGCTTATAACAGTCCTCAGCAAGTATGTAACAACACAAGACAAGACAAGACAAGACAAGACAAGACAAGACAAGACAAGACAAGACAAGACAAGGCAAGACAAGACAAGACAAGACAAGGCAAGACAAGACAAGACAAGATTAGGAACACATGGAGCGCATCAGAATAGATAACTAGAGAGATGACTAAAATGCCAATATGGCAAAGAACATATAATGGTAAAGTATACCTACTGTAGAGAGAAAGAACCGAAAGTAACCAAATTGCCAATTGTCCGGCCATACTAATGAGCCACATAAGCAGAAGATCCTGTCTATTATCTACAGGCCAATAGAAAGTTAGCTAATGCGGATGGGTTTAAGTGCTTTTCTAACCTTTAATTGGTTAACGTAACCAGGTAACCATCCTGAGTAACCGTAACTCTGGTAGAACGTAATCTTGTTAAGTCAGAACTATAATGGGTGGT
>NW_007404972.1:0-722 GCF_000475195.1 Diaphorina citri | reverse complement strand
ACCTAGTCCCTTGGGTTCTCGTTTATCCAGGTTCGACTGTATTATTTTTAATTTTTCTGACTGCAATAAGTTGCGTAAATATTAAAATTTGTAAAGTTCGTATTTTTCGTCACAGATCCTTACTTGAAACTTTAGAGTACACTTTTTTCTCCGCCCTCAATGTAAGTATTGTAGTAGAGATTTAAGACAAGTGTCGAGCATATTGAGGCAGAGATTTGTCATTTATCTTCCTCATTGATTTCAAGTAAGAGCCTAAATTTGCCGTAAACTTAACACTTAGACATATGTATCCAACATACATAAAACATTAAATCAATTGAAGTAATTTAATGAGATAACTTGATTAGGGTAAATTCTGTAAAACAAGTTCTCTTTACGTCAGCAACTATGCACATTCTAAAATCTAAAGGATACGTCATAGTTATTTATAATGTACTAGAAGTAGAAAGGTACCTATCTAGTCTTCAGAATTTAGGCAGGTAGGCAGGTCGGTCTAGCTGCCTGCTAGCTGATAGTTGCTCAATTCTGAACAATTCCTGGTTGTAAAGTACTTCACAAAACCTGTTTGATAGTGGCGAACAAAAAGGGAATGCAAAGTGTAACCTTTTTTTTCAAGAGGTTTGATAGAGAGAACTGTAACAAAGGTAACAATAACCAGGGAGGTCACATCGTCCCGAAATCGAAGAGAGAAGGAGGACAGGATGGGAAAGCTAGACACGGTT